>NW_024427107.1:49964074-50062156 GCF_017311325.1 Ursus maritimus | reverse complement strand
TTAAGTTCATTCTTCAAATCAAGTTAAAAATTTTAATCTTTTGTAAGTAAATTCTGAAGTCTAAACCTTTGTATTCTCAAGCACTACCTGCAGCTCAGGACTAACAATGAATTAAACAGAATAATACAGGTATAAATACTGACTAGATTTATAGCAACTGAGTAAAGTAATCAAATGCTGGATCTTCATGCAAAGCTAGTTTATGTAAATTAATTGGCCATCTCTAAAACAGTAAGGATAAACACCCAAAATTGAAACCCTCTATGTTGGTACAATGACGGTAAATGCTTGGCTGCCGTGTATGACCAGGCAAGTTGTGCACTGCACAATCCCAGGGGGGCAGTGATGCAATGGTGCCCCCTGGAATTATGTAAAATGGCAGTCCTGTAAGTGAATTTGGTTTAAGAAACTGAGTCCAATTAGCAGTTGAGAAAAATGTGATGAGCAAATCTAAAGTGATACAGTAGAGGGCAATAAAGACTTATTAGGTAGATGAGACACTGCCGAGTATGTCAATGGGAACCGAATGAAAGATTTTGATTTATGATTCCATTAGGTATAGTAGCATGATGCCATGCATAATTATCAGCAGCATATGGTTGGTAAAAATTTCCAAAAATAATCTAAACAAGCACAGTCCCGGAGAAATGGACAATATAAGACAGATAATGACATTGTATTATTCAGGGCATACACTAAATACTTAGACCCAAAAAGCTGATTATTGATACTGCATTTTTAAAAAGGTAGTATCATATTAAGTTAGGTTGGAGTTGTAAAGGTGATTAATCTAGAGAAAAGTCACACTTCTTCTCCTCTGTTGAGGAGGTGGTACTGAATTTTATTCAATAGTATTGAATAGTATTCAATAAAGAATATCTAGAAATTATCAAAATTATAGAACTTGAAAGGGAACTGGATATGGAACTTAAACTCTAGGAGATTATTTAGATGCAGTTGAATTTAATCTCCTACTTTAGAAGTATACACACTTACACACCAGTCACACACACACACACACACGTTCTCCAACTTTTCTTAGAAACTATTCTAATTTTTAACACTGACTTGCAGGAAAACTTCTTCCTCCTGCTGAAAGTTATAATGGGTTTATAATGAAAAATAAGCAGCAGGAGAAATTATATAACAGTTCCTTCCTAGATCAAATTATTTTTAGAATCAATCATATAGATTGTATTAAATTTAAGTCTTAACTAGCTCAAAGGCATCAGGGACTTCCCACCAAGTTATCATGTATTTCACCCACTCCTCTCTTAAATATTCTCTTTCCCGGGCTTACTGAATCCAGTGTTTATCTCTCAACAACGACAACAACAACAAATCTCTTCCAACCGATCATTGCACTCACTTTTTTATAGGTACTCTTTCTGCCAAGCACTTTCTTACTTACTGTTCAGACAAAAGAATTCAACTACAAGATACTTTATTGCCTTTTTATTCCATTTTGCAAGTTTGAATCAACTTTTTTTTTTTTTTTTGCCAAACATCAAATTTTGGTGATTTGAAAGTATGTAATACAGTAAAAAGTAGCCTCCTTGGACTCCAATAATTTTGAACTGATGAATTTTAGTCAGGAGCTTGCCATTTTATTCTTAAAAATGTATTAAGAATGCGGTGATTTGTGAAATAATGATTTACACCAAAAAATTAGGAACTCCTTCAGTTACACTCAATCCTTGTGGAATTGCCAGTTACATAAAACTCACGCACGGATAATAAATCATTCTCACCTATTTATATAATAAAGTCACTTAAAGAAAGATATCATTAGGCATGGCTGGGTGGCTCAGTCAGTTAAGTGTCTGCCTTAGACTCAGGTCATGATCCCAGGGTCCTGGGATCGAGCCTCACATGGGGCTCCCTGCTCAGTGGAGAGTCTGCTTCTCCCTCTCCCTCTGTGATCTCTCTCACTCTCACTCTCTCTCATATAAATAAATAATCTTTAAAAAATAAATAAAAAATTGATTAAAAAACATCACTACTAATTAATAGTTACTTTGTCGAGTTAAGGCTAGCATCACTAATTACTTTAAACATAGGAATAAGTACTACACTAATTGTATGAAAGGCAAAAATTACTTCCTTTTCATTCTCTTTTATTCTGATAGCATTGCAATCCCCAGCCAACGCGAGAACCATAATTGTACCAGCACTTTCTAGCTGAAAATGTGCAGAATCAATAACAGCAACAACAGCTAACGTTTATTAAGATGTCCTAAACTTCACCTGAATGATCTCATTTCATTCTTACAATCATCCTATGAAGCAGATGGAAACAATCACAACCCCATCACCAACAGGAATAAAATTAATAGCAGTAATGCCAGATATAACTTGATATTCTTTGTCTGTGCTGACTCATTTACTTCCACAGCAACCATAGGAAGAAGGGACCAGATATTTTCCTCATTTTACATACGAGGAAATTGAGGCACAGAGGGGTGATATAACTTCTCTAGCCCAAAGTCTATGAAATAGCAGACCAAGACTGAACTCACTTTGGCTCCAGAACCTCCGCTTGTAACTATCACATTCTGCTGCCTCTTCTCTCACGACAGTTCTATGACACACATACTAGTTTATTATCCTCACTTTACAGATGGGAAAACTGAAACACAGGGAATTTAAGTGAATTTAATGAAGACTGCCTACCTTGGAGGGAGGCAAATTTTCTTCCGTAAAGGGCCAGATAGTAAACATTTTTGGCTTTGCAGACCATAGGGTTTTTGTGGCAACTATTCAGTACTGCCAATACAGCACTAAAGTAGGCACAGACACTACACAAATGAGTGTAGCTGTGTTCTAATAAAACTTTATTTATGAACACAGAAATATGACTTTCACATAATTTTCATGTGTCACAAAAAGTCCTTTTTTTTTTTTTTAAAGATTTTATTTATTTATTCGACAGAGATAGAGACAGCCAGCGAGAGAGGGAACACAAGCAGGGGGAGTGGGAGAGGAAGAAGCAGGCTCCTAGTGGAGGAGCCTGATGTGGGGCTCGATCCCATAATGCCGGGATCATGCCCTGAGCCGAAGGCAGACGCTTAACCGCTGTGCCACCCAGGCGCCCCGCAAAAAATTCTTTTTTAAAAAACTTGTCAACAATGTACAAACCGTTCTTAGGCAAATTCAAATATTCAAAAAATAGATATTCAAAAATAGTCAGCAGGCCAAATTAGGAAGACCAACTATAGTTTGTCTACCCTTGATAGCTTGTGATTATTGGAGCTGGTATGTTAATCCCAGGTAATCCATGTCCAGAGTTCACATTTCAAACTACTCTAGTCCAAAAAAGTGCTTCTCAAACTTATATGTACATAGGGGTCTTGTTAAAATGCACTTCTTTAGATTACCACATGCCTTCCTAATCTCTGCAATCACACCCAATGGTTTGCTGCTGTCCATAATCAGGTGCTCAGAAGCTTGTGCCTTCCAAGCACACTTTGAGTAACAGTGACCCGCTATCACGGGGGGTGGGGGTGGGGGTGCCAATTTACCTGGCAAATAGAAGAATTCTTTAGATTACATAGTCTATAATCTTGTTAGTCCTAAGGGAACATTAGTCTGAAATTCACAGGAAGTATATTTCTTACTGCATCCATGATAGCATAGTACCACTAAGTAACCAAACTTTTGCTTTCAAATTGGATAGCTTTTTTGCCTTCTACTGATAGTTGTAAGGCTCATGTCAGTGACAAGGAAAAGCACAGTCAGAATATTTAAGAAAATGTGGTCTTCTCACCTGATTTTTCTAAACAGAGTATCAAATAGGCAAGACATATATCTCCGTCTGATGAGACCCAACATTAAGTGTACAGGAACAATTTGATAGGCAATTGTTTTAAAAGTACTGTAATAATTTTTTATGCTAATCAAGTTTACCCTCAGAAAAATGGAAATAATCCTCCTTAGAAATTTCTGCACTTTCCACCAGAAATTAAACACTGTTAACTTCTACTTTATTAAAGTGTCCTTTCTTCTCCCTATAGGTTTGTGGTCATATCACAAAGCTCTTTTTAGATACTTTTAGAAAACAGACATACATTTTATGTGAAAAGAAAGGCTTTCTGGTTATCTTAGGAGTTTATTATTTTATATAACGAAAGGTTACATTTAGTTTTCTTTTAAACCTACAATCTAGTACTCAAAACCCTAACATTTGTTTTATTTTTCTGAAGAAACCCTGAGATGCCTAATGAGAGCATTTGCTGCCTAAACAAAGCACGTATTTTTTATAGTCTTTTCAAGTGGTGTTTTCAAAGGCACTGGGAGAAAGGATGATGTTGTGTGATGACTACCATTAGGATACAGTGATCTTCTTTGACCTTTATTTAATCACCATCATCAAAGGCATTTACCAGGTGCCCAGTTGTGGCAGCAGCTTATTTGTGTCATGGCATTAAGTTCTATCCTGCCTTAGGGTTGGGAGAAAACTTGAGTGGTCACTTTATCAAACTGAGCTTCCAACCAAAAATACGCTGACCATTCAGAGAGAGCTTTCTCTCCTTTTCCAAATGGTATACAACATTTTTATAACCTTCCCTGTCAACCATTTCATAACAAAGTCAACTAAACATGAATGAAAAAGTGGATTTTATAGGACCTATCAGTGATATATAATTTGGGTAATGCAGCATGTGAGCGTGCACACACACACACACACACACACAGACACACAAAGAATGAAAGCACAATGCCTGTCCTGGCTACGCAGTTTGCCACGTGGCTTATTGTTAGGGTAAAAGCCCCCAAAACTCAACCAAACAAAAACCTCAGAGTACAATGTTAAGAACATCTTCACAAATCCAGGCATCTGCAGCCCAGATCAGACCATATAGAGTGAGACCACTGACTACTGTAGCTTACCAGGGAGAAGTTCCCAAGAAATATAATCACTGGACACTGATATTTAGTTGATTGAAAAAATCCAAATACTAACTTTGGAAGAAAACGTGATACATCTCCATGCAGTGACTCGAGTAACATAAAATTTATTTATATAAATCTCTTCCATGAACTAAGCATGGGGTAGCAAGTCATTTGTTTGCATGTAGATATATCCATGACTAGAACAATAAATTTGTCTCATGTGTTGAAGAGCATTTACCCCTCTAAATTTAAACCAATTCACATTTCAGAGTTACAGTAAATATCTGTTTTTGTTTTGTTTTTTGGGTTTTGTTTTTGTTTTCGTGGTTGTTTTGTTTTGTTTTTACCATTTAGCATTCATTTGCCTTCCTTCCCATAATTACACCCCTATCTCCCTCAGGAACAACCTCTCTCCTGCTCAATCGCCTGCTTCCAATGAAGCTGACTCTTCATCCCAACCCTGAGGTCGGGCATGTGATCCAGGCCTAACCCAGTCCTTACACTATTTGCCCTAGCCGCAGCTATTGGTTCAGGAGTGAGAATCTCTCTGTTATTCTTTCCCACTGTCCCTAAAACCCGGAAGACAGAGACAGGAGTTACTGCTGCCATGTTGGGAACACATGAAGACTGAGACTAAAGTCAGCATAACAAGAGGCATCAACAGGAGACGGAAAGGAAACAAATGTTGATGGTATTTTTAAAGTCCTGAATCCAGAATGTCCTGATCTCTGGGCTTTTCAGCTTGTATGAGTCAATAAAGTTGTTTTCTGTTTAATTAACCCATTAAAAAAACTTAATTGATTCAGTGATTTAAAATTAAATAAGAGTAATCCTTTAGTATGTTGTTTTAATATGACTTTCATTTAATCTTCTGTGCATATACATTTTAATAGTGAACAACTTCAGTCAAATAGTGAACAAACTCTCTGTACCTTGTCACCTTAGCCTAACTGTATAGTTTTTGGGGTAAAGGATTATGTCTTGCATTTCTTTGTATTTCCTAAGACACCTAATAGTGTATTTTTACAGCATATTCTAAAAAATTGTTTGTTTGATTTACTGACTTACCCTTTCACTTGTGAATGGGAAATCCACAGTATATCTGAATTGGGGAAAAAATAACAGCCCATTATGGTTCAAAACATGGTCTTTAAGATTATTAATGTCTATATATGACCTATTGCTACTTTTTGAGCAAATGTATACTGGCTTATTTATTCAACAGACTGCTTTCTTGCATATCCTGAATCCAATCATGAGGAAACATCATTCAAACATTTTATAAAAATAACTGACCATTATTCTTCAAAAGTGGCAAGGTCATGGAAGATAAGAAAACTGACACAGGTTGGGAGATATGATTGAGACGTGACAACAAAATATAACGTGAGGTCTTAGAATGGATCCTGAATTAGAAAAAAGACAGTAGTGGAAAAACTGATGGAATTCTAATAGGGTCTACAGATGAGCTAACAGAATTCTCTATACGCCCATTTATAGGTTTCAATAACTGAGCTACGGCAATGTAAGAAGGTAACATTAGGGGAAGCTGAGTGCAAGGCATGTGGGGACCCTCTCACTATTTCTGTAACCTTCCTCAAAGTCTGAATTTATTTTAAAATAGAGTGATAAAAAAATAAATATTGTCCTCTTCCAAGTAGCTTGAATATACCCCAAATGATGCTATTGTTGCTTAAGCATTTTTGGAATTTATCTATCAGAATTGCCTTTAGAGCAAATTTTTAAAACAAAGCAAAAAAGCTTTCATTACTTTGTGAAAATAAATGAAGGAAACCCCATTTAAGATGGGGTCTGGAAGAACTGAAGGGGGAGCTCTCTTGAATGTACCACTCTCTGCAGCCTCCATAACCAGCAGGAAGAAGGAAGACAAGAATTACTTCAATGAGAAAGATAGTTTTTCACATAGGAATTTTATCTCCTACTTTTAAGAAAAGGAAGGATGGCCCCTCCTTGCCCCAGCAACAACACACCAACCACCACTTGCAGCCAATGAGAAGCCATCACAACCTTGAACTCCTGTTCTTGCCCGATAAACTTTTGTTCAAAACCTTCCCATCTGCCTCCTAAAACAATAAAAGCTGACCACCCCCCTTGTCTCTTCAGACTTGCCTATGGTTCACCATAGCTTACCTGTCCCCAATTGCAATTTCTCAGCTATTCCCAAATGAACTTTTTTTTACTTAAATAAGATTGCTCTTTGCTCTGTTTCAAGTTAACAACTTGAGAATCAGAATTACTAGCTTGATAGTCTCCTGTATTTATGTGAGGCCCTTGAAGAACCTTCAGCACTGGGAGCAATCTAATCTGTGATCCAGGAAATCTGTGTTGTAGCTTAATCACCAAGTCTAACTGAATTACTTGAAGCAAACAGTAAGCGTCCTCAGCAGGGCTTCATCCCTTCTTCTTATTCTACTATATCTACATTTACCTCTTTATACTTAGCATGAAAATGTATTTCCTGTGGGAGAAAAAAATCAATAGATGTAAATTGAATTGGGAGTAAATTACATCTTATAAATGAAATTTATAAGGATATAGATAATTGAGTTGAAAACAACAAAATCAAAAGGAAATCATGTAATTTCTAACTTATATTTTTAACTTCCAAAGAATAATCAAGAGATGATCAAATTACACTGGAACTGAATGTAAATTATTTGAGTTAAAAGAATAGTCATTGAGAGGAAAGTTCCTCTTCCCTGCCACCCTCCCCTCCTGAAAAAAAAAAAGTAGCTCTATAGGGTACAATCCATTCCTCAAACCAATAATATTAATACTCCCTTCCTATTCCTGCAATATATTCCAAGCTTATACTATGAAGATTCAATTTTATGAAAAAAATGATGAATGTTCATCTTCTTATTAAATTCAGCAATCATGTAAAGTAAGCAGTATGTGTCTAAACTGAGTTACAGTGCAAGATACAAAATTCATAAGATATAGGTCTTGCCCTCAATTGAGAAGTCCATGGTCTAGTAAGGACAACAGATATGTCAATATACAAACCATAAATATGTGGAATAGCAGAAGTTCATACAAGTTATAGAAGTAGGGCGCTGGAGAAATTAATACTCTTTGGACAATGACATTAGAGAAGGCTTCTTAGAAAAGATAATACCTGAGTCAGTCTCAATTTATGAGCAAGTAAATTTGAGACTTATATAAAGTGGCTTATCCTACATCACAGGGCTAGTTTATGGAACATTCAAGAATAGAACTCAAGTCCCTGAACTGTCTCTTGGATAAAGTACTGTAATAATTTCCTGTTACTCTGTTCAAGTTGGTGAGTTGTACATTTTTAATCTACATAGAGAAAATGCTGACAGATAATGATGTTCCTCAGATTGTTAATGACCACTTTATTTTTGATTTTTTTAAGGATTTTATTTATTCATTTGACAGAAAGAGAGCACAAGTGGGTGGGGGACAGAGGGAGAGGGAGAAGCAAACTCCCTGCTGAGCAGAGCGCCTGACGTGGAACTTGATCCCAGGAGCCTGGGATCATGATCCCAGCCAAAGGCAGATGCTTAACTGACTGATCCACCCAGGTGCCCCTAATGACCATTTTAGTCTTCTAGGTGCTAAGTCAAAAACCATGGTATCATCCTTGATCTGTCTCCTTCCCGCACATCCCATAACTGGTCCATCAGCAAGTCATGCAGGGTGTACGTTCAAAATGTATCCATAATTCTACTACCTCTCATCCTCTCATCACCTCTACTGTGGTCCAAGACAAAATTATCTCTCACCTGGTCTCTCTGTTCTACTAGTCTATTCTTAACACAGCAGCCAGTGATTCTATTAAGATGTAAATCTGATCCTGTTATTCATCTGCTTCGTCCCTTCCTGTGGCTTCCCATTTCACTCAGTTAAAGCCAAAGTCCTCACAATGACCTATAAGGCTCTACATGGTTTAACCTCCTATTGCCCTTCTGACCTCATCTCCTATTACTCTCCTCTCCCTTGCTCGTTCTCAGTGACTTCATTTACTCTCTCAGTGACTTCATTTCAACTACTTGTCCTCTTCAATATTCTTCAAACACATCAGGCATATTCCCTCCCATCTTAGGTCTTGTACTTATTTTTTCTCCTATTCACCCCCACATCTAGATTCCCTCACTTCCTCCAGTAATGATCCAATAATCAATCACCCTCACAGTGGGGCGCTCCATGGCCAAACCATCTAAAATTTCATCTACACACATTTCCCATCCCCCTTTTCTATTTCATTTTTATCCTTAGAACTGAAAAATATTTAATATACCCCTATATTTTATTCAGGTATCTTGCTTATCTGTCTGTACCCTCCTCCCTAATGTGGGCTCTAGGAGGGCAAAAACTTTTATGTTTTTTCTCTATTACTTTATCCTTAGTGCCTAACATATAGTAGCACTCATAATATACTCGTGAAGGAATAAATGAGTATAGATGTCATGACAACAAAGAATAAGTCCTTTCAAAGGGCTAGAAAGAACCAGGCTCTTTGAAAAAATAAACAAAATTGATAAATCTTTAGCCAAACTCATCAAGAAAAAGAGAAGACTCAAATAAATAAAATCAGATATGAAGGAGGAGAAATAACAACCGACACTACAGAAATACAAAAGGTTTTAAGAAAAAATTATGAAAAATTACATGCTAACAAATTGGACAACTTAGAAGAAATGGATAAATTCCTAGAAACATATACCCTTCCAAAACTGAATCAGGAACTAACAAAATTAGAACAGACCAATTACTAGCAATGAAATTGAACAAGTAATCCAAAAAACTCCCAATAAACAAAAGTCTACAACCTGACAGCTTCACAGGTGAATTCCACCCAACATGTAAAAAGAAGAGTTAATATCTCTTCTTCCCAAAATATTCCAGAAATGGAAAAGGAAGGAAAGCTTCCAAATACATTCTACAAGCCAGCATTACCCTGATAATAAAACCAGACAAAGTCACTACAAAAAAAGAGAACTACAGGCCAGTATCTCTGATAAACATAGACATAAAAATCCTCAACAAAATATTAGCAAACCAAATTAAACAATACATTAAAAAATCATTCACCATGAGCAAGTGGGCTTTATTCCAGGGATACTAGGGTGATTCAATATTCACAGATCAATCAACGTGAAACATCACATTAGTAAGAAAAAAGGCAACAACCATATGATCATCTCAATAGGCAGAAAAAGCATTGGACAAAGTACAAAATTCACTCACAATTAAAACTCTCAACAACCTAGGTTAACAGGGAACATACCTCAACATAATAAAGCCCTATATGGAAAAACACACAGCCAACAACATACTCAATGGTGACAAACTGAGAACTTTCCTTCTAAGATCAGGAATAAGACAAAGATGTCCACTCTCATCACTTTTATTTAACATAGTACTGGAAGTTCTAGCTGCAGCATCAGGTAAGAAAAAAAAAAATACAAGACATTCAAGTTGGTAAGGAAGAGGAAAAACTTTCACTATCTGCAGATCACATGACACTCTATATGGAAAATTCTTAAGACTCTACCAAATAACCACTAGAACTGATAAGTAAATTCAGTAAAGTCAAAGGATACAAAACTAATATATAGAAGACTGTTGCACTTCTATACACTAATAATAAAGTAGCAGAAAAAGAAATCAAGAAAACAATCCTATTTATAATTGCACCAGAAAGAATAAAATAGCTAAGAATAAAATTAATCAAGATGAAAGACCTACATTTGTACATCTATAAAGAACAAGTCCATGCTCAGTGATAAAGAATAGGGACCAGAGAAGAGATGATAATCCATGCCTAACATCTACCAGGACCCAACTATTTGTTGAATAAATATATTAATAATAATAACATAGGATATTTCTTCTAGCTTCAGGATAAGATCAGCTATTTAACAACTATGAAGTCAACAACAAAAAAGGCCCATGGATGGCACTGCCAAGAGTCTCCTCCAACTGACACTTACATGGTACTAACATCAAGGACCATGGAAAAATCTAGGGGTGGCTGCGCTAGGCTGATATTTGTCACGTCAAAATTCCTCCAGTCCATAAAGAAGAAAAAAAAAAAGCACACTGCACAGGAACAGGCTTCCTTTCGTCTCACAAAGGTACATATATAACTCATTATTTGGTGTGGTCTAAAGATAAAAAACATATTTTCCCATAGTTTGATTTTACTCCATTAACAATACTACCAATTTCTTATAACAAAACAAGAATAAAAATACCTACATCATAAGGTATTTTGAGGATTAGTACAATATTGGGCTTGAAAATGTTTTGTAAAGTATTAAGTGCTCTTATTATTCCAAAGGAAACATTTGTGGAATACAATACTTTTCCGTGAAGATTCTAGGTTCAACTTCTTCGTGTAGGCTATAGACAAAACAATGAGAATATAATCTGAGAGTTCCAGAAATAATTGTGTTAAAATGTTAAAATGAAATCCATACATAAATAGCAAAAACAAAGATAGGTTCACTTAAATGTCAGGGTAAACAGATGAAGTCCTGTATGTACATTCTGCAATGCAGAAGCATTTGTGGTTTTGAGTGAAACCAATTATGTATTGATGAAGAAACTGTGCGATGAGTAATAACTGACTAGATGTTACCCAGATGATTCAGGCTTAGGGCTCAGATTTTCCTGACTTGAATTCAGGACTCTAAAATACAACAATAAAGCACATATTGAGCTCCAACTATGTACCAATATTGCTGTAAGTCTTTATATAGATATCACAATGATGCTGCTGCTCTTACAATCCCTACTTCCCCTGATAGGAGAAACAAATTGTCTTGGCAAAGACAAATTAAGTAATTTAGCAAGGCCGCCAGCTTGGAAGTGGCCTAACTAGAATTTGAACCCAGGCAGGCTAACAGCCCCACTATGCTCTCAATCTCTATGCCACTTCTCTAAGTAGAGGTAGACTGTCAGCCTTTTGTCATGCCTTCTCATTCTCATGCAAAATTAGTTCTTAGGGTAGACAAAACCGTAGCACAATGGTCCAGCACCTCCAAAGGGCCACAGAACATAAACAGATACACTAAATATGTGGTATTAAAAATCTACTGAAGGGAGGAAGAGACTAGGGAAAAAAGGTCTAAGAAGGTTCCTTATGAGGAAGAGGGGGCAATTATTAAAAGTGCTGAAAATACTGCCTTAGATCAATACCTCTTAATGTAGAAAAAGTAAATATTTACGTATTAAATTGAGAATGGATTCAACAAACCCCCACCCCATAAAATCCCTTCCTGTGACCACTGAAGAGACTACCGTAGTTGAAGGTCACATGGAAGAACCGTTGAAGAGGATCTAGCCTATGAAGGCTGACAACCAGCCTCTCTCCCTGCATTTTTCCTGCCAGCCTCCTTGACTTGCTATTTTGTTTCCCTAAAGTGGATAAAATACGGGCTTAGGAGAACAAGTACTCAGTGGAGTGCAGTGGAAAAGGCACAGTATTTGGACACAGAAGAGTGGAGGGGACTTCAGGTCCACCATTTACTGGTGTTGACAAATCATTTCAAACCCTCTGAGTTGGAGATCTCGCATCTACAAAATGAAAGCAATAAAGGATAAGGAAAAGCATTAATAACAAAAAAGTATTTTTAATGTTATGTATTGTTATTACTGGAAGGAATGTGGGTGGTTTTGCTGCTGAAATACAGTAATAATTTAAATGTGCTTTTAAATATTATCACATTTGAGCCTCAGAATAAAGTGGAACAATCATTTCTAGGTCTCTTGAGCACACAGGAGAAGCAGAGCTAAGAGAACTTAGTGCATTACCTAAGGTCACACAATCAGCGAGGGTCAGAACCAGGTCTGTCCTGACACAGTGGTCTTCCAGGCCAATCTTTCTGTTAACCATCGGCACAGTAGTAAAGTGGTAAATCTCATTGATTTTGTAATATATTAACTGGCTTTAGAACAACAAAATAAATGATAAAGCTGAGAAAATGAGTAAACATTCCCACCATGATAATGTTTTTGCTGACTGAGATTCATTCTTCATGGGCTCTTATTAGACTTTTAAATAGTTTATCCAAGGTCTTGTATTTGCTGTTCACTCAGAGAAGCATGTGCTTTCCCAAAGTTGGCCACAGGGACTGAAGAGTGCATGAACAGGCAATGACCGAAACAGAGTGGGGGTGGGGGGAAATAAACTAATACATTCAATGTAGAAATTGCAATTACGAATTCAACACAGTATTTCATTTATATTTTTACAAGTTGCCTAAAGTTAAAAAATCAGACAAGCCTTTAAAGGTTAATAAAGATTATTGTAGGGATGTGAACATATAAAACTGAAAAATCTAACTTCGTTTCTCTAAATGACTTTAATTTTGCTAAATTATTTACAGAGATAGAATTTTCTGAAACAGATCATTATCTTTTCGCAAAATTTCTTTGAGGCATACAAAACAGACCAGCAGACCAACCAACAAACCAACAAAAACCTGTCTCTGAGATAACCTAAGACCTTCTATGTATTATAAAATTAATACATTAATACTACTAACTAAAAAATGAATGAGAAGGAAATAAATCCATCAGTATCCAAGTGCCTTTAAAGCAAGTCAGTACCCTTTTCTCCAAGCATAAACTTCAAAAATACTTTTCATATAATATCTTTAGATGTTTTCTTATAGGTGTTAATGAATAACTGTGGTATTAGTCAGATCTGCTTCACACTCATTAAGGAGTAACTTCCTTTGGGGTAACTGCTCTTGGACAAACAGATTCTCAAATATGTGCTTGACTATGTCTCCCTAGTGTTCTTTCCTTCAGGCTAAACATTCTGCTTGTTCAACTTCTTCCTATCTTAAGTATATATATAACATATAACTAAGACACCTTTTATATTAACTTAATATATACTTACACATTAACTTGTCATATCACTTTAATAAGTATATAAAATATATAATGTATAATTATATACATTTATGTAAATACATGTAAGTATCTTCTACATATTAATCTGTATATATAGGTCCTAAGCACTGTTTTTCTCTGTGAGATTTTATACAAGCCTATGGAAGTAGAGCTGAATGCCATTTGATTGCATTGTTCAACCAAGTCAATATATATTTGAGTAATGACTATATACCCCAAATTTGACCAGCACCTATGGAAAAAAACAAAGTAGTATAACATGGTAACTTTCTTCAATTGATTTACAGTCCAGTTGGAGATATTTAATTTTAAAAGTACACAGAATAATCATAGTAAAATTAAATACTCCATTTTCTGATACTAATTATAACTGCAATAGGAATTTATAGGATTATCAAGTACGGGTCACATATGCCATAATTTCTATTGCCTTGCCCATGGCAGACATTGCTAACAGACCACTGTACTGAATGTTGAGTCTGAACCCATGACTTTAGAACCCTCTGTAGGTCAAGTACCTTAAAAGAAGTAATTGAAGGTATGTTTGGTGGATTACTAGTGGAGTTCAGCTGTACAGTGCCAACTTAGCTCTTAGAAAACTGAGAAAATACATTAAATGTGCTTGACATATTTTTTCCTCAAAATTTATTACTGGTTTTGTTATTGTTACAAGTTATTATTATAGGTTTTATAGAAACAACTTGTTTTTAAGTGGAATTCCTTATAAGAAGCTTGACTCATGATAACAATATGCTTTAATAAAATTCCTCAATGCCCCATTAAAGGCAGAATTTATACTCTTTCAGGTTTCTAAATTTACAGTTTAGAAATGACTGTAATAATAGTTTGTCCATTGCGGTGCCTCAGTGGCTCAGTCAGTGAGGCATCTGACTCTTTGTTTAGGCTCATGTCATGATCTCAGGGTTGTGAGATGGGGCTCCACACTGGGCATGGAGCCTTCTTCATATTCTCTCTCTCCCTCTCTGATTGCCCCTCCCCTGTTCTCTCTCAAATACTAATGATGATGATGATAATAATAATGATTAATAATAATTGTCTATCAGTAACAATAGAGGGACATAAATGGAATTCTATAAAACTAGGGATAGTATGGGATGCTTTTCCTTTTCCACAAAGGAAACAGTAAAGAGAAAAGTTACATATTTTTCCCCAAGGTCACAACTACACACATACACACACATTTAGTATGTTCAATCATTTGATATCACTCTCAGATATTTTATTTGCAGAGTTACTACAAGGTATCTAGCGCCTTTTCTGTATTTCTTTGCTAGTTTAGACAGGCTGAGCCTGAGGACACAGAACAGTGAAGGATGTTTAATCAAAGTTCGTAGCATTTTCATCACAAAACCATTGGTGGTTCCGTGGTAAAAACTTTATCTCTACAATAACGCTGACCACAGTGTTTATGGGGGATGGGGGAGAATAAATTCAAAAGAGGCCAAAAGTGACAGCCAGGGGCAGTCTGAAATGTCTGCTGTGTGAGACAAGGGGAGGTGTCGGCCTTTTTGAGTATGCTTCATAGTGCGAATATCATACACCTGCGCCTAGGAATTATCTGAATCACCCTGGGGATGATTCTGGCTCATCTGTCAGTCACCTGTCTTTGGCCAGTGTACATGCCTGGTACATTCTGAGCACAGGGAAGGATTTTGTCTTATAGTAAGCTTTTTCCTTAATGAGACATATTAGGGAGAACCCCATGCTTTGAAATATCTTAGCACAGTATGTGTTTTTTAACTTAATTTTATAAAATGATAATAATTTAAAAAATGGTTTCATCAGCAATGTACTTAATTTTGCCCAGGCATGAGGCACAGGGAATAGCCATTTCTAGAAACTGCTTTTTAAAGCCCCTTAGCCATCATTAGAAATGGTTCTGAAACCATGGCTATGGGGTGGCCTTATCACTTGACTTGGTATAGATGTTTTCCAAATGCTCGCCAATGACGTGCAGGAAATGACCCAGGTCTTTGGGTCTCATTAGAATCCACTGTGCCTTTTCCATGCAGTCCCCAGATAACTGGAAGCAGAACACAGGGTACTGCGAGCCACATTTCTCATACATAAAAAGATAATGATGGCATTTAATCCTGCCCTTGGAAACTGACTGTAGCTGCCTCAGATCATGTCCTTAAAGGCTTTGCAGATATTTCCAGGTGTAGAGATATTCTCAGTGATCTATCCTTTGGGTCACTGTCAAGATGTGAAGGCACTGTTTGAAAATGCTGGTGTCAAAGGTAAACTTAGAGTAAGTTGCAAGTCAGACTGGAATCCACGGTGCCAGGACCATTTCTGTCTTGTCAACCACCGCACCTCTTCCACCTAGCTGCAAGCAGGCACTCAGTAGGCACTTACTACAATAAGTTGACAGTCAAGTCTACAGCTAGAAGGAAAGAGACACTAAGGAATGCTCTACTTCCCCATGACTTTTAGCACGTGCAACACAGCTGGCTGGTGACACCGGGTGAATAGTGAGGGTTAACCATGATGTCATTTTTCTGGCAGTCTTCACTAGATCACAAGGAGTGTCCTTTATTAAATTAAAAGATTGTTTTTAGTGAAGAAATACAAACTGTGACAACAGATGTAACAGGAAAAACCTGGCATGGATTAAGGAGGCCATATCATTACACGCATCAAGCTACATGAAGAGCAGCTATGCTAGGTCCTGGGCTTTTCAAAATATTGGCCCACATTCTCCCTAGTGAAGGGCTGCTGTGTAGGACAACAAATGGTTAGCTAATTATAGATGGGGATAGAAAGACAGACAATTACTCCTAACCTTTGGTGCCATAAGCCCAAGCTATGCTAGTAGAAAAGCAAGGTGCCTGGAAGGAAGTCATTAGCTTGCTCACCTGAGCCCTGGTGCCTCGCACGGTGACTGGCACACTGGGGGTATGTAGTAAATTGCCATAATCAGAAAGTAAATATCAAGTGAGTAAATCCTAGTCAGAAAGTGGAAAGAGACTGAAAATTTTTATTAAAATTGCCTTAAAAATGTGATAAAAAAAAAGGTGTCAGTCAGAGATCTTAGCCACTTAATTAGGGGTCAGTTAGTGATGCATCTTTATGCAAAATGCTCAGCATAAATACAACTGCAATTTACAGGAAACGCCCCCCCACACACATTTATTTGGTCTCTTGAATTCCTGAGTCCCCATTTATCTCTTATCCCTGGTTAACATGGGATTCTGATAAGAATCCAGCTGAAAGAGGAATGGGGCAGAGAGATTAACAAGGTTGCAGAGGCAATCAAACACGTGCCTAATTTGTTGTGAAGGAATCTATCATGGATGGATGTTCTGGAGGCTACATGAGCTACAAAGAAAAAATGCAGGTGAAACTGGTATGTGGGGAAAAAACCTATAATAGCTCTCCAGATGGATGCAGTTTGTCTGTTTCCTTCAAATAACATTGATGCTATTAATTTTCAACTTTATTTTATCAATAAAACCAGACAATGGTACTAGATTTACTCAAATTCAATTATTTGATCATTTTTTCAAGTTTCCTTATTATAATATAAATAACCCAATGCTTTTTGTGTGTGTGTGTAAGTAATGTTTATCTGCTTCTGTTAAATACGCCAGAAGCAGCTCAGAAAATCCTTAGTGAAAAGCTGTGAGCTTGATCATATGACTCAATGAACAGATTTAAGAATCGTCAGAGGAAGCAGGAAGTGGGTAAGGTACGGAAGGACAATATCTGCATTCTATTCCTGTTGTCTCCATCCTCTGGGTGACCTAGGATGACTCACATCTCTCTTTCTGAGTGCTTGCAGTGACTCAGTTTTTTTTTTTTTTTTTAATTCTCCATTTAATTCTATATCATACATAGATCATTTCCTCTGGAAAGCAAAAATATACGACATGATCTTTTTTAGTTCTTTCTTCTATCTGTACTCCAAGTCAGTTATTAACTCCATTGTTTAGGAGACCGAAGTCAAATGTCATTACATTTACAGCATTTACTAGTAAAAAACCAATGATGTAAATATTGTGGAAAGTAATTTACAAAGTTTTTGAATTATGGGACCTGACAACAATGACTTTTACAGCCCAGAAGAACAAATCCCTATCAGAATTTGGGGATTAGTTTAGGTCTATCAGGAAAACACTAAATGTAACTTCTGTGGTATCAGATGCAGTGGATCATAATCTAAAAACACATATTCTCAAACTTCTGTGCCCATAGGAATTATCCAGAACCCTAGGACTAAGAAGATGTGGCATTTCTATCCAGTATCCCCTGTGAAAGATGCAGGTTGGACCAGACAACATTTTCAGTGACACCGTCCCAGGCGGTCACCAACTGTTCCTTTGTCAGTATCTCTTTGAGAGTTGTGTTAACATCTATAAATAGAATGACTCATGGCTAACATTAGGGATTTGGGCACAGACTCTTTGTTTGACACTTGTTAATGGAAGGAGAAGGCACTTTTAAAGGACAGGCATTTGACCTCGGCTAATGTTTTTATCAGTAGGAATATCTCAACTAAGACTAAATTTGCTCCTAAAGTTACTAAAATTGCTTTTAGTTGTCTTTTTAGGCTCTGATATGTTCTTTTTAGCGCAAAAGTTGTAAAGATATAAATAACTATTTATCAAATAGTTTGTACCATACTGATGGAATGTACCCAAATATTGGGTTAGTGAGTTCTCGTTTGTTTTGTAAAAAGTAGTCCTTGACCAAAATAGAACTTAAATATTCTGACTAAAGCAAAACAACAAGTCCTTTATTAGATGATGCTTGGCTGAGGGCACCAGTCATATAAAAGCAATAGTATCAGAAGTCCTCCCAGGACAACTTTGGAACAATGTTCTCTCACTCCAAGCTACTTCACAAACGGAGGAATGAGATATATTACATTGTATTTATTCAAGTTTTACTGAAAAATAACTGCAAGCATCAAGAGTACAGAGAAAAATACCACATAGCTGGTTCTTACCCTTGCCCATGCAGTCACAAAAAAAAATGTGCAAAGTGTTAAAATAAGTGTATACAAAATGCTCAGAGGGCACCAAAGAGGCAGAAACTGCAATCATCTGGAGAAGCAAGGAAGGCGGGCTTGGAGATGGTATTTAAATTGAATCATGAAAAGCTATTGTTGCTTTGAGAACGGAGAAGTAAATTTCATGCAGAGTGAGTAGGAATGAAGGCAAAAGCACACGGCTGCAAAAGTATCTATTCACATTCACAAAATCTTGTAGTTCAGTGAAAGGGTGTGTGGGACGGAGTGGAAGTGTAGGCTGGGGGCAGATTCATAACAGCGTGCATTCAGTCCATACACAGTTCACTTACTTCATGGATTTTGAGATGGACTTTATTCTTTTAATCTTTAATACCTTGGAAATGAGGATGTAGTCGGGCAGGGGGCAGTTATTATATTGCCATACCTGCGAATGCATGTGAAGACTTGCAAAATGGATGCCAGCAGCTTGAAATAAGATTATTTTAAGAAATGTTCCACCACAAATACTCCTGATGAGAGAACAGTATTATGTGGCACAAAACACGGCTATCAATGACTCAGAGATGGAAAGAGATTCAGAAAAGCTAGGCTTTCACTACAAAGTTGTAAGAACAACCTAAACTTAATTAAATTTATTTTGTTTATATTTTGCTTTTTTACTTGTACACAAAAGTGGTAGATAATAAAAACTTCGTTGGTTTTTTTCCCTAAAGAAGCCTAAAAAGTCTGTTGGGAAGAATAAAATTAAAACTCAAAGGGATATAAGAGAGAAAGAATTGTGCCATAGTTTAATTTGCAGATTATTTTTCCTTAGTGGTATGTAAGAAATGGTGTGTTCCATGATCACGGACATCTTAGATTTGGTGAAATAGCTTATTTGGCATGGGCATTGCATGTCTAGGATCTGCCACGCTCTGCGCTAGGTGCTAGGGCTATAATGATGAGCAAAACACGATATATCCCAAATTTCACACTCCTCCCAGCTTACAGTCTCAATGTGGGGCTGAAAGCCTGAACTATGTGTTATATAGGGAGCTCCCAGAGGGTTTTAAGACAAGGAATGATATGATGAGATATGTTTTGAGGTAACTTAGCTGTAGCACTGATATACAGGCTGGAAGGCAGGAAAGGGTACTGGTGGTACAGAGAAAGATCTTGAAATAGTTTGTGTAAGATATAGTGGGGGCCTGAATTAAGGCATGGCCACAGGCAGAGAAAGAAAGAGGATTTAAGCAACATGAATCCCACTGCTCATAGTTCTTGATCAAAGAAAACTAGCAGACAATTTAAACTCCCTTGGCACTGATGGAAATACAGTATAGCATTTGAGAGCTATTTAATCACCAAACAGATTTTTCACTTTCAAAGTGGTATGTGCACTTTGGCCTGAAATCGCCCAACACTGAGGATAAGGCACTGTGCTAAGCCGTAGGAATTCAAAGAATTGAATCTTCCCAGGTGAAGGGAGAGAGAGAGAGAGATCAGAGGTGATGTGATTATATCGATGTGACTGTGTGCAGCAATACCTAAGTCAGGCACTGGGAGAGCTCAAATTGGAAGCAATGCCCAGAGATGGGAACAATCTTCAAGGGGAAGTCACATCCGACCAGACTTGTAGAAGTAGTGCAAAGAGATGGCAAGTTAAACATCGCAAGAAAGGGCATTCCAGGCAGAGGTAAGCCTGTGGAAAAACACAGAGCTCAGAAAGAGCAAAGCATATTTGGAGTAATTTTCAATATATGGATATGCCTATCAACAGTGGGGAGAAATAAGGGGACTTTTCACCCAAAGAGCCTTACTTCACATTAAAGTGCTTCAATTTAATTCTAGAGCACTATAGACCCATTAAAGGATTGCCTATATTTCAATTTATGTCATTTAAATAGGCCTTTGAAAACTTTTATGACTCTAAATTGGATTACACATAAAATCAACTCGGAAAAGAGTTTTCATCAAGTTTCAAAATAAATGATAAAGGGGTGCCTGGGTGGGTCAGTCGGTTAAGCCTCTGCCTTCGGCTCAGGTCATGATCTCAGGGTCCTGGGATCGAGCCCCGTGTCGGGCTCCCTGCTCAGTGCGGAGCCTGCTTCTCCCTCTCCCTCTGCCTGCTGCTCCCCCTGCTTGTATGCTCTCTCTCTCTCCCTGCCTCTGTCAAATAAATAAATAAAATATTTTTTAAAATGATAAAAAGCAAGGGAAGTGATTACTAGTGTGTCCTATTAAAGCATACAATTAATTGAGAATACTTCTGAAAAAGCAAAGATTCAAGAGTAGTAAATTGGTGATCAATTTAAAACTAAAATTTTATTTCTTTACAAGTACAATATCAAGTAGACTGGGTTGCTCTGTTTTCAGAATTATTCCATGGTACAGTTCAATGTAATAGAAAAGGTTTCTATAGATAGTGGTCCTTTTTTTAAATAAAAATAATAAAACATGGAAAAACTTCCAGTTTATTCAAAGTTTCTCTTCTGTATTTCTGAACATAGTATAAAGATCTCTCTCTCTCCCTCTCTCTCTGTGTGTGTGTATATATATATATATATATATACACACATATATATATATAACATGATTATTTTAACATCAACATCATTTTGGTTTGCTGTCATGTTTATAGAATAGATTTAAAAATAGTGCTGTTTTTGAGTTCAGATTTACATGGATTTCACAAATTTAAGAAACCGCAAAGGCATAAAAAATTCAGCTAATATCATTGTCTCTTTGGAATTTTAGGTCAGTACCCATCTTGCATCATTTTAAAATTACCATTGAAAAATGAACCACTTCTTTGTCCTGAGTCTTTGATTACACACATGACCTTCCAAGGAAGAAATCAAATGCAGGTGGAATCAGGAGCTAGACCATGGTTTGTATGCTCCACACAAGAAATGTTTTGAAATATTTGGTAGACTCTGAGACCCTAAACTGTGGACACAGCAGGCATCTAGTCAAGTGTGCCCGCTTTCCCCCACAATCTCATGTCCTCATGTGGTTTTAGCTCGCCCCCACTCAGCTGCTTGAGCATGTCTCAGCCTTCCTGATGTTATACCATATTTGTTACTTACAAGTGTAACTCAGCTCCACCCACTAACCTGTAAAACTCTAGAGAGCAAGAATCATGTTTCATTCATTTTTTAATCTTTCTATAACAAAAAGTCAAATGCCTTGCCAAAGAAAAGCTAAAAAAATCTATGTTGAAGTAAATTACAGATATGGGTACAATACTTACAATTTTTATTGCTAGTCTCAATAGATAGTAGCATCTCTAGAAAACAATTAAAATTTTATATTATATAAACTTTGTTTCTTTGTGCTATTTTTATTTAATTTTTTGTGCTATTTTAAATCATTAATGTTCCCATCAATATATTTCATCATCATCAAAACCAACATTTGAAAAAGAAAAAAAAACCCTACTACTTCATATAAACTGCTTTAAAACTGAACTAGCTTTGAAGTGAATGATTATGTGTATACAAAATTCCTCAAAATGTCAAAATTATAGGACAAATCCTTGAGTCTAAATAGTATATGTTTCAAGAATAACTATTTTGTTGTGTTTTATAAACAAGTTTTTGTTCCTAAGTGGGTAGAATTCATCTGTAAACCTAATATAGATATTTACATTAGAGCCAGTATATATACTTGTAAGATTTCCAATATAATGTACTCAGACATGGCCCTAGATTCCAGATGGTCCAGAAGAGAATGCTCACAGTATCAATGTTAAAACTCACATTCTCAGATGACTGTATTCTTGTCATCATCTCAAGGGCATATATATATATATTTTTGGTACCAAACCCTGAGTGAAAAAACACAACGTAATTTTTTTTTTCAGATATCTAAGATCTGAATAAAGTCAGGCTCGGCTAGCTTTGATGGGTTCCACAGGAGCACAAAGAATGTGTTACATTCTTTCTCAGTTCCCCGTTCTTGATAAAAAGAGTACAGAGTATCTTTGCTGCTTTCCCAAACATTGCCAGATAAGCAAACTTGCTTCAGTTTTAGAAGCAGGAAAAGTCACAGAAGCAACTCAATGAGCTGCTTATTCTTGAGATATAAAAAAATGGAATTAGAGAGAAACACTATGGAGTGGCTTTGTTTTCAAACTGAAAAAAAATCTCTTTCAGAGCTCTACGAAATGGAAACACTGAAGTATTTAAGGAATAATCTATGCTCAAGAGGTATCAAGATGGCTTAGAGATGTCTGTTTGCTCTACATGAAATACTGATTGGTGCCATCGGGGGCATGGGACTTTGTTGTAAACTGCTGCATCAGCCATGGGAAGCATATTCTTAACGAACAATATCCCAGGCAATGTGTTTATTTCAGAGATTCTTGCCCTTGTTTATTGTTTTAATTGCTTCTGTTTCTCCTTTTCAATCCAAAGTTTAGGACTGCAATGATTTAGTGGGCTTGTTTGTTTGTTTGTCTTAACAGTAAAAACTTAACATTATACGGAAATTTCCTAACTTTTATATTTCTAAAGTCCTTCTGGTTTGCTTCAAAGAATCTAAACTGAAGATACTACATAGAGACAAACATGATGAGACCACTTATAGACTTTAAGGTTTCAATGAAATGCATTTTAAGAAATGTGCCCGTGGGTTGTGGCCGGGCATAATTTTAATCAAGTAATCGCTTAGAAATTGCAGTATTATGAGGAATGTCTTCATAATCACACCTTAGCTTTGGTTAAAGCATCTGGCTCATCTCACTCTCTGTCAGGTGTCTATTTCAAACTCTTAGACAACTGATCATTCAGTTATTCAAACATCCATCATAGCATGAATAAATTATGGTTCATCCATCCCATGAAATATTATGCAGCAATGCAAAGCTGAGCTATAACTCCACTGGCCTGGAGTAAGCATCACTCTACTGTGACATGTAATTTGGGGAGAGAGAGACAGAGACAGAGAGACAGCCCATGTGCGAGCAGAGGGGAGAGATAGAGAATCTTAGGCAAGCTCCACGCTCAACATGCAGCCTGACACAGGGCTCAGTCTCATGACCCTGAGATCATGACATGAGCCAAAATCAAGAGTCAGACTCTTAATTGACTAAGCCTCCCAGGCACCCCATTCACAGTATGTTGTTACTTTTGTTTAAAATATGCATGTATGTGGGAGAGTATATAAGTGTTGTTTAAGGATGAAGAAAAATGTGGAAGGATTTACTGCCAGAGAGTATGTTTAGAAAAGGAATGTGGCATAATTTTTTCCTTATACATTTTTATACTGTTTTATTTGTATAAATAAGCACATATTTTGTAATTTGAAAATCTAACGAAGAAAGTGTAAGTGGAATTTTTAAAAATCAATCTTGGACTGAATTTGTTTTAATTTTTCTAATCTATTGCCAAAGTACTATTGACCCTACTGCCACCATTGACTAGTTGTGTAATGCTGGGACATCTATTTACTCATTTTATACCTCAGTACACTAATCAGTACAATAGGAATTATTACACCAATCTCATCGAAGTGGTTGTGATAACTGCTGATATATGTAAAACACACAGAATAGTGGCTCATATTAAACAATAAATATCATCTTCTAGTATAAGCAGGGGCTATCTAAAGAAATAATTTGCTAAGGTTTCTGGGAAATTCCACTGGTTTTGTGACTAAAGCATATTCAATGTGGCTACCTGCTTTTGGCTCAGAACTTTGAATAGTTATCCTCATTTAAATATTGATGGAAGGAAGGCAAGAACTACAAGTTTTTCTCATTATTAAACAAAGAATCAAAAGTGATCAAATGGGTAACATCTGCTGAAGCAGACTAATTCTTAATTAGGAAATTCTAACTCCCAAAATATTTTTTTATATATTTTTAATTAAGTTCCCAGATGATTGTGGTTTTCTGGCTTCCAAGATGCAAATTCATAGTCACCTATCAATGTCAAGACAGGTAGCAGAATGCTAACTAAGTAATCTGGTTAAATATACTCAAGTTTCAAAAATTGCGGGTTTTTTTTCTCCCCCAATGTTGTTTTTCTCCACTTGCAAACTCCATATAAAAAGGAAAAAAAGCTTTAATTATTTAAGAAATGTAATACAGTAAGATAATTTTGATACCTGAATAATGTTAAAAATATCAATGTTGTTGACTACATCTTACCGAAATAACAAAAAAGAAAATGCAATCTTTATAGTTAAAAATAAAGAGGATAATTAGTGAGTAAAGGGAATTTAGTTTACTTCTGTGGGTAGGAGATGAGTTTCTGCACCTCTGCTATATCTATTATTCCAAAGGACCACATGGGCATCTACCACTGCCCATAAACAATTGAAAAGCAAGAATATCCAACAGATTGCTATGTTGCTAGACCCATATCATTGTTAATTTAAAACAGAAAGTACTCAGAAAACTATTACTCTCAGAAAAATGTAGACAAAAATTTTCATGACTTGTTTTTTCAAGTAATTACTTTAAAATGATTTTAAATAATGTAGTAAGCTCAACAGAACATACTGAAATATTTAATAAGTACTTATAATAGTTTTAATGGAAAGTAAAAAGTATGATGATCTCCCCATGCCATTTAAATCATTTAAACCACACAGTAAAAGGTGTTAGTAAATGGTAGTGCTGAGATAAAAACAGGAAAAACATCACTTAAAAATTACAAAGCATTATGCTTTCGAAAGGGATCAGATGTAATGGATACAGCAAACCAAGCATGTCAGAAAGGTTTTCTCTTTCTATAATACCTACACCTTTGGCAGGCTGCCTTGTTCATGGTCCCATTTCATCAGGAAACAAATGGCAACAGAAATCCATCTGTTTGGTCCCATAAACACAAAGATTTGATTTTCCACTTGTACAGAAATCAGAGATCTATTTGATAATGGAACTAGGAAACTATGCTGCATAATAACAGAGGAAGTAACAACAGATGGAGCTGGGAGATCCTACCTACCCGGGGCTGTTTTTGTCCTTCGTCATTTCTGTGCAGGTGAGCAGGCAACCTTATAGCTGTGTGGGAGCCCAGTCTGATCTGATGAGTGTTCTGTTACCTGTGAGCCTGGTACTTGATGTCTCACATGCTCCACCCACACCTCCAACAAGGGACCACAGTTGGGAGAGGAGCTGGTGCGCAGAAAGGCATCCAAGGAAAGAAAGAGACCCAAACACCACACAGTAAGCTGTTCTCCTCCTAGAGAAAATGCCCTTCACTAAGTACCAAGAAGGCGGGTGTTAAACGCAATTGCTCTTCAGTTAAGTATGTGAGAAATATGTTCCAAAGGTGTATTTTTCCTTGTAGCACATAATTTGAACAATACAATAAGAGGTATTAGCAAATGATAAGGAGCACTGAGGTAAAATTTCCTTGTAGCATATAAAGAAAGCACAGAAACAATTTAGAGATAGTGCCCATATCAGACTTGAAAGCACCAAAGAACATAACATTGATGTCTACACCATTCTCACTACAATTCACTGTGTTCTTATTATGTCCTAGGCATTGTGTTAAGTGCTTTAAATGTATCAATCATTCAATAGCCTGTGAGGTAGGTACTACTCATATTTTCATTCAACAGAAGAAAGAATGGAATATTTAGCAAGGCTGAGGAACTTGCTCAAGGTTGAATAACTAGTAAATGGCAGAGATGGAATTTGAACTCTCTTTCAAGACTTCTAAGACTGACTTCTTGACCACTTTATCACATTTCCCTCACATTATTACATTACTTTCAGTAGAGCCCTCCTACCACCAGAACATTTCTCCTAAATATTAAAAGAAAAATACTTAGATAAGGTAGATTCAGTAATTTAACGTGAAGCATTACAAGAGATAAGCCTCAGTTACTGTCGAATTAATACCCTCAAAAAGTTTTAAATGCCTTTAAAGAAGTATTTAGCTTTTAATGTGTTTTCAAAATCTGGGGTATAGATGACAAAATATTAAAAAAGTCTACAACTCGACACCAAAAAACCAAATAATCCAATTAAAAAATGAGCAGAAGACATGAACAGATATTTTTCCAAAGACATACAGATGGCCAACAGACACATGGAAAGATGCTCAACATCACTCATCATCAGTGAAATGCAAATCAAAACTCCAATGAGATATTGCCTCACACCCGTAAGAAATGGCTAGAATCAAAAACGCAAAAAACAACAAGTATTGGTGAAGATATGAAGAAAAAGGAATTCTGCACTGTTGGTGGGAATACAAACTGGTGCAGCTACTGTGGAAAATGGCATGGAGATTCCTCAAAAAATTAAAAATAGAATTATCATATGATCCAGTACTTTCACTACTATTTACCCACAGAAAATGAAAACATTAATTCCAAAAGATACATGTACCCCTGTACTTATTGCAGCATTATTTAAAATAGCCAAAATATGGAAGCAACCCAAGTGTCTATCAATAGATAAATGGATAAAGAAGAAATGGGGTGTGCAGGTGTGTGTGTACGTATACATATATACTACACACACACACACACATATATATATATATATATAATGGAATATTATATATAATGGAATATTATATATAATGGAATATATAATATATAATATATTATAAATATATTTTTATATATAAATATAATATATTATACATATAATGTTTATATATATTTATAATATATAATATGTATAATGGAATATTAGTCATAAAAGAGATTGAAATCTTGCCATTTGCAACAACAATGGGATGGAGCTGGAGAATACAATGCTAAGTGAAGTTGGTCAGAGAAAGACAAATACCATTTGATTTCACACATATGTAGAATATAAGAAACAAAACAAATGAGCAAAGAAAAAAGAATAAACAAAAAAACCAGACTCTTTAATATAGGGAACTGGTGGTTACCAGAGGGGAGGCCAGGGGATGGGTGAAACAGGAGAAAGGAGTGAAGACTACACTTAATTGTGATGAGCACTGAGTAATGCATAGAATTGTTGAATCACTACATTGTACACCTGAAACTAATACATTGTACATTAACTATACTGAATTTATTTTTTAACTACACTGAATTTTAAACATTAATTAATTAAAATAAAGAAGTAAAGTTGAAATGTGGAAGTACACTAAGGACATTAAGGAACAAACAGAGCAAATATGAACACCGAATGATAAGATTCAAGAGGTATAACAAGAAACAAAGGTCCTTTGACACCTGGATAACATTGAAAAATCATGGCAGTACATCTCAGTACAATAAACAATGATCATTGTAATGGTCCTGCATTGTCAATATTTCAAAAGCAAGAGAATGTGCCATACTTTTTAGAAAGCTGACCATCAAAGTTATTTTAAAAAATTATTTGTGCTAAGCTGATCATTCTCATGAAGGCATAAAGTTCCCTTAAGAGTTTTTAGAAGTCCTCAGAACCTTCAACATAATAGATTCTTTTCGAATGCTTGTTAAACAAATTAAAGGAGTGTACTTGCAAAATCTGGAAAACTTTGACACAGACAAAATATGAGAATTAGTGATATCCCTGAATTACTACTTATGAGCAATCATTTGTTGAACTCATTCTATAAGCTAGTAACTTTGCACCTGCCATTAATAATCAACAACAATGCTGAAAAAATAAATATTAGTATGCCTATTTTACTGATGAGGAAACTGAGACATTGAAAGTTTATGTAAATTGCCCAAGTTCATAAAACATGTAATTGGCAGAGCCAGGATTCTAACTCAGAGTGGTTTGATTCCAAAGCCTGGACATTTTCTCCTATCCTACATTCTTCATACAATGACGAGTGTGCATATCAATAAAAATTTATTAAATTAATTTCAGAATCAGTTGTATTTGATTTTAGACATTATTCACATATGCTTAGTCTTTGTAGCATGGTGTAATATCCATATCTTCATAAAAGATCAGGAGATAAAATGTGCTTTAAATTTCATTTCATAGAAGATTACCAATAACTAGAATGGTTTTTGTCAGTTGAGAGTAAAGAGTAATAAAGCCTGGTTAATGAAATCTATAAATATGGTCTTAGATGTAAGGGACCAGCAGAAATACAGAAGGAGCAGAAAGAGTAAAACATATGTCATTTAAAGTTGATGTTGGGTGTGGAATAAAAACTTAGGATTTCTTCCACCAGAGATCATTGTAACAATTCAATTTCTAAGTGGAGAAACTCCCTATGAGTTCAGAGAAGCATGAAACGGGATAGCCCCAGGGCATTTCCACACCTTTACTGGTGAAGAGAAGCAGAAATGAGGGCAGTTTCCTCCAACTATAGGCCAAAGTGTTGGGAAACCACCTTTGAACACAACCAGGTGTCCTCCTTATGGATTTCTAGAGGGTTACAGCGAAGGGGAGATGAGCCACCCACCTTTCACTCTCATCCATCTGCTTGGACTAGAGAAGAAAACTGTCACAAGGCCAACCTCCGTTTCACAGCCTAGTAAGAAAGGCCTCTGCTGGCTTCCCTCTGCACAGACTAGAGTTTGAAAAATATGCCAAAACTGTGGTCTCGTTAATGCTTCTAGTCACTAGCACCCCTACCCCAGGAGAAATTAAGGCCCGCTTGCTTGTAAGGTAGGACTCTTAACCTGGTGCAAGAACAACAAAAATCTATTTTTTCCACTCTACTTCAGAAGGAGCTGTTTTCACTGCACTTTAAGGGAAGAGTAGTAGTAAGATAGGTCTTGCCAAATGTAGAAATGTTCCTAAGGCTTTGCAATCTGAATAGTGTGAAGTTGTGAACTAATTAGCATGAGTGTCCTTTTATTTCTGTCCCTAACATTTTAATCAGGTAAAATGTGAATAAGGGGGCATCTAGAGTAAACTTAAAAGGTAAGAAAAAGGTTGAAAAAAGGCAACAGATGATGGGCATAGATGGAAATCAAGGAGGATGTCCTATGTCTTGGCAAAAATGGGGAGAGTGTGCATAGGAGCCAGGCATAGCAATAAAGCTGGTGTTATTTCAGCACAAGCTGGATGTGGTGCCATTTGGGGTGCTGCCCTGAAACATGACCTAGTTAATAATGAGCACTTCCCGAACTATGGGCACGAGGCTGCTAGCTCAGTATCCTGCAGATGGATTTGCTGGCACTATGAAAATGCTAATGTTTGGACAGACTCTTAGAATTTAGCAGTTAGGCCTCATGGTACTTTTCACATCTTCATTGTTAGTTTGTCTTACAATGATTCAGAGTTCACCCTTCTTGGGTATTTAGTGCCTAAATAAGCCTCTTAAATGACTACAGACTTGTCATTAGCCCTTGAAGTTATACTAGAAATAAAATAGGTGAGATTAGGCTGTTCAGTCCACTGTGCTACAAGGTTCTTTAATAACAGGAAAGCAGGTGGATATTATCAGAACTGCTTTAGCAGTTTCCATTTAATTCCCTATAAATAAAAGCCTCTGTTGGTAGACTCATTAGACAAAGGATTTAGAAACATCAGAAAAAGAACTCTCCTTGAATTCCTAATGCCTATTGCCCAAGGTCATAGCTAAAGTACTTTATACTTGTTCTTAAATACATGATTTATATTAAATTCTCTCAATGCCAACATCTGTATGTGTGTATAGAAGGTGTGTGTGTGTGTGTGTACACATAAATGTTCTACAAACATTTTTGAATTAAAGTTTTTTGATGATAAATTCCTTTTTAAAAACTCAAACAAGGAGGGGCTCAGTCCCTTGCATGTTTGACTCTTGATTTCAACTCAGGTCATGATCTCAGGGTCCTGAGATTGAGCCCCTCATGGGGCTCTGCACTCAGCGTGAAGTCAGCTTGAGATTCTCTCTCTGCCTCTCCCTCTGCCCCTCCCCCCACTCTCTTTCAAATAAATCTTAAAAAAAAAAAACAGCTCAAACAAGGATTGAAAATACTTAACAGAAGTTTGTAAGTCCAAGCTTAGGTATAAAAATACACAGTGGTTAATAGTCACACTTGAAGAATGGTACGGATTGGGAAGGTGTTAATTATTTTTATACATTTAACCTAAAAATAATAATTGATGAAAGAACACTGATCATCTAGGTTAATGTGCTGTACTGGTATTTTGATTTCAATGTAGCACTACTTTACATTTTAACATGTTTTTCTAAGATGAAACATGAACCTTGATTTTATTATTTAAAAATTCCAATTGCCAAATAGTCTCTTCAATATATTTTAACTGCCTATATCTAAAGAGTTAATAACTACAAACCAAAACCCATGCCTCCCTAAAAAGAAACAAGTGAGAGTAGAAACTGTGGACAGTAATGTATTCATCAGTGGCCTGATATTTTTCAGATGCATGCCTAAGCCTATATAAAATATAAGAACTAAATTTTAATGAGTTGGAAGTTAACACAACAAAAAGAAATGAAAAGCATTCAAATCAGCAAGGAAAAAGTAGAACTTTCACTATTTGCAGATGACATGATACTATATATAGAAGTTCCGAAAAACTGCTAGAACTGATAATTCAATAAAGTCACAGGATACATGATCAATGTAAATGTAATATAAGGTAAATGTAATATAAATCTGTTGCATTTCTATACACCAATAATGAAGCACAGAAAGACAAATTAAGGAATCAATCCCATTTATAATTGTACCAAAAGTAATAAGATACCTAGGAATAAACCTAACCAAAGAGGTGAAAGACTTACACTCCAAAAATTATAAAACACTGATGAAGGAAACTGAAGAGGACACAAATAAATGGAAAGACATTCCATGCTCATGGGTTGGAAAACTAAATATTGTTAAAATGTCTGTACTACCCAAAGCAATCTACACATTTAATACAATGCCTATCAAAATACCAACAGCATTTTTTCAGAGCTAGAACAATCTTAAGCCTTTTGTGGAACCACAAAAGAACCCAAATAACCAAAGCAACCTTGAAAAAGAAAAGCAAAGCTGTAGGTATCACAATTCTGGACATCAAGTTATATTATAAAGCTATAGTAGTCAAAACAGAATGGTACTGATACAAAAACAGAACAGAGATCAATAGATCAGAATAGCAAACCCAGAAACAAACCCACAATTATATGGTCAATTAATCTTCAACAAAGCAGGAAAGAATATGCAATGGGAAAAAGACAGTTAACAAATGGTGTTGGGAAAACTGGACAGTGACATGCGAAAGAATGAAACTGGACCGCTTTCTCATACCATACCCCAAAATAAATTCAAAATGGGTTCAAGACCTAAATGTGAGACCTGAAACCATAAAAAGCCTAGAGGAGAATACAGGCAGCAACTTCTTTGACATTGGCTGAAGTAACTTCTTTCTAGATATGTCTCCTGAGGCAAGGGAAACAAAAGCAAAAATAAACTATTGGGACTATATCAAAATAAAAAGCTTCTGTACAACAAAGGAAACAATCAACAAAACTAAAAGGCAACCTACATAATGGGAGAAGATATTTGCAAATGACATAACCGATAAAGGGTTAGTATCCAAAATATAGAAAGAACTTAGAAACCTCAATACCCCCAAAATGAATAATTCAATTAAAATATGGGCAGAAGACATGAATAGACATTTTTCCAAAGAAGACACACAGATGGCCAACAGACACATGAAAAGATGCTCAACATCACTGATCATCGGGAAAATGCGAATCAAAAGTACGAGATATTACCTCACACCTGTCAGAATGGCTAAAATAAACAACAGAAGAAACAACAGGTGTTGGTAAGGATGTGGAGAAAGGGGAACCCTCTTGCACTGTTGTTAGGAATGCAGACAGATGCAGACACTCTGGAAAATGGAGGTTCCTCAAAAAGTTAAAAATAAAATTACCCTACAATCCAGCAATTGCACTATTATGTATTTACCCAAAGGATACAAAAACACTGATTCAAAGGGACACATGCACTCCAATGCAGAGTCATCCACAATAGCCAGATCATGGAAAAAGCCCAAATGTCCATCAACTGATGAATGGATAAAGAAGTCATGGTATATATATATATAGAATGGAATATTAGCCATAAAAAGAATGAAATCTTGCCATTTGCAATGACATGGATGGAGAGAGAGTGTATGCTAAGTGAAGTAAGTCAGTCAGAGGAAGACTGAACATAGGGGGGAGAAAGAGGAAAACCATAAAACAGACTCTTAACTATAGAGAACAAACTGAGGGTTGCTGGAGGGGAGATGAATGGTGGGATGAGTGAAATGGGTGATAGGTATTAAGGAGCGCACTTGTGATGAGCACTGGGTGATGTATAGAAGTGCTGAATCACTAAATTCTACTCTTGAAACTAATACTACACTACATGTTAACTAATTTGAGTTTAAATAAAAACTTGGTGAAGAAAAAGAAAAATGAAATAAAAAAAAAAAACTAATTCAAAGGGATACATGTACCCTGATGTTTAATGTAGCATTATCTATAATAGCCAAAGTGTCCATCAACTAACAAACAGATAAAGAAGAAGTGGTATACGTATACAATGGAATGTTATTCAGCCATAAAATGAATGAAATTGTGCTATTTGCAATAACATGGATGGAGCTAGAGAGTATGATGCTAAGTGAAATAAGTCGGTCGAGAAAGACAAATACCGTATGATTTCACTCATATGTGGAATTTAAGATCAAAACAGAAGAACACTAGGGAAAAAGAGAGAGAGAGAGAGGCAAACCAACAAAGAGAGTCTTTCTCACAAATTGGAGTTGAGGCCTGGTAAAAAGTGGGATTTAGAAAGCATTCCTAGTTCCTAATCTGGTCAAGTAGAATAGCACTATCCAACAGTCATATAATATAAGCCATATATGTAATCTTAAGTTTCCTAGAATCCACATTAAAAATAATTACTTTTAGGGGCGCCGGGGTGGCTCAGTGGTTAAGCGTCTGCCTTCGGCTCAGGGCGTGATCCTGGTGTTCTGGGATCGAGCCCCACATCAGGCTCCTCCACTGGGAGCCTGCTTCTTCCTCTCCCACTCCCCCTGCTTGTGTTCCCTCTCTCACTGGCTATCTCTCTCTCTGTTAAATAAATAAAATCTTTTAAAAAATTACTTTTATTAATATTTTATCATACCCAATATATCCAAAATATTATCATTTCAACATGTGGCCAAATCAAAAATTATTGAAATATTTTGCATTTTTTCTCATATTGAATCTTGGAAATTCAGGGTGTATTTCTCACCTACAACACATGTTGATATGAGCTCCTGGCTCCTGTATTGGACAACTCTATAACATATGAAGACATGACCATTTCTCTGCTCTGTGATGGGTTTTTCAATCCTTTTCTTTCCTTATTTAGTCCACTCTGGATGTGGACATAGTCAACAATCTAATCCTTGTATACCTACTTGACCTCCTATGTTTACCTTTATGCTGATATTCATAGAAGCAATTAGCTTCACCCTATTACAATCTATGTGCGAACAGTCCCCAAAGGTCTGAACGGCTCATGAGAAGTTGAATGGCTGAAGTACTTGCTTGTCCTATTAAATGGCACTTTGTATATGCTTCCTTCTATATGTATTTATCTTTCTCTTTGCCCACATCTCTCCAGCTAAATGATAAGCCCCTTATGGCTTTTGTATGCACCTTTATAGCCCTAGCTTCTAGCACAGTGTCAGACACGTGAGACAATCATTGCATCTTAGGGATGACAGATCTCTTAAGGAGTCATCTTGCAGCCTTCACGGTATCTACCACAATACCTTGCCATAGATGCTCAATTCATTTTGTCTAAGTGAATTAATGTTGCTTTACTGGTAATTTGAAAGTTTCACTGCACTCAGGGTGAAAATACAGCCACTAAAGAGATTATATTAGAGCACTGTAGGCGATCATTTCAGAAAGAATCTCATTTGCCATTCCTCATTTACAGGGAGGTATTATCAAATTGGAACCATAATCCTGGTTTCCTGATTCCTAATCCTGCACTTCCTACTAGTTTATATTATTTCTTTCTGCTTACACTCCTCTGCTTAATTTCTTCAAAGGCGAGAGTACTATCCCTAAAGTCGAAGGTCAAAGATATTGAACTAAAGATTGTTGAAATGCCAAGGACTATTTATATTAGTGGGAAAGATAGAAAATAGTAATGCAGCCCTAAGATGAATGGTGAGGAGAAAGTCCATTCTATGCTAAATACCATTTTGGAGATATGAAGAAGAACATTTTATTCAATGCAAAAATATACTATGAAATTAGACACCAAATCATTACATTTTTTAACCTAAAATTTAGAGAATTTCTATCTTCTAGAAATAATATTTTCCTGTAAGTTGACAGCTTGTTACTTTTGTTAAAAGATATATCACAAGCATGCTGATGCTTTGAAATGTCATTTCCTTAACAAAATGACACATTTTTTTTTCACAAAAGCACAAGAGATTGAGAAATTATCTCACAATGGATTTTTAAAGACAATTATCTGGAGATGAAGAGATCGGTGTAAAGGATAGGAGAAAGTGCTTTGGAGTCTTACATATCTGAATTTGAATCCTGACTATGTCACTTACTACTCCTGGATCAGAGGTGCGTATAATGGACAGATATTTTGTTCTGTTTTGCTCACCAGTCATCCCCTTTTTTTTGGTGGGGGGAGGCAAGGTATCACTTCTCCTTACTCCATAGAGTTTGAGTTGTGTTGACCCCACTTCCTTGCCCCCAGGGGAGCATGTGATTCAGTTGCAACCAATAAGGAAAATGTATTCAATTCCAGAAATGTGTAGGAACTGTACAGAAAGAGGCATGGTTGGTCTGCTAAAGATTGGTGAGCAGAAAGGATGTAAGCTAGCAGCTGCTGGAAGCCATTCAGCCACCTAAACAGGCAAGGCAATGTGTGAGAGGAACACCGACAGGAAACCACAGCCAAGAGACGGAGAGAGCCATTTATGGAACATAAGAAGTAGGAAGATTGGTAGGAGAAGAAAGGGAAGAAGTAGGGGGGGTAAACAGAAGGGGGAATGAACCACGAGAGACTATGGACTCTGGGAAACAAACTGAGGGCTTCAGGGGGAGGGGAGAATGGGATAGGCTGGTGATGGGTATTAAGGAGGGCACGTATTGCATGGTGCACTGGGTGTTATACGCAAGTAATGTATCATGGAACTTTACATCAAAAACTAGGGATGTACTGTATGGTGACTAACATAATATAATAAAAAATATTGTTAAAAAAAAAGATGGAGAGAGGGCGGTTATATACTTTGGTATCAGTCATGATGGAAGCCAGTTCTACCCTTTGTCTTTACGTGAATTATTGATACCTAGGTTTTCTATCACTTGAAATCATAAGGTCCTGATTAAAAAAAAGGTATCAAACTTCTCCTACCCTTATATATTTTTAGTGATAAAACAGGAACAAATCACCCGTTTTATTAGGTTGTGGTGAGAAGTAATTGAAATGATATTCATAAAACCCCTGGAACAGAGTGGGATGCACTCAGTCAGTGGTGGCTATTTGACTTTAAAAAGTGGTGGCAGAGAGTGAGGTGGTTAAGAATATAGGCTCTTGAACCAAATAGATTATGTTTGAAACATGGATATACTACTCACCAGCAATACTAATTTGAGTGAGACTACATAACCTCTCAATTCAGGTTTCTAAATCTATAAACTGAGAATAATAATATCCATTTGATAGAAGCATCAAGCCATTTAGAAATAACATATGCGAGGGCCTCACTAACTGCCTGGCATATGACCAGCAGTCATGAAATGATAGCTGTTGTTTCTGTTTATGCCAATTTCGATAATTACTAACTCCAATGTATTTTTATAGCAAAAGCATTATAAATAGTGTCCATTTTCATTTTTAGACAGAAAGTCATGATTATTTTAAATTTTTCCATGGAGAAAAAAAAAATGTCATGTGGATTAAAAAAAAAAAACGAGTTTGATTTTTAAAATAGATGTAACATCCAGAATAAAGGACGTAAAGCCTTACTTTACTCTTAATCTATCTGATCATTTTTGGAACTTAATTTTAGGTTTAGGTACCCACAGAATGTGGTTGATCATGCAGATAACGCCCAACCACATTCTACAAAGAAATAAGTGATCAGAGCACTGAAAGGTGAGGAACTATGTCACATGAAGGACACTTGTCATATCTGGGGCTGCTGAGCCTAGTGAAGACAGGGAGGGATGTGATAGGGCCACACACTGCAGGGGTGAAGACAGGATGGTTCCAGAGGACGGGACAGCAAAACGAAAGATGGAGCAATTGTTTCCCTGTTATTTTGAGTCAAACCATACCCACTTTCCATAGTTTTATGGTCACCTCTGCCCCTTTCACATCCAAATACAGAGAATGTATTAGCTCTTTATCTGGGACATAAATTCATACCTACAAGTCCCCACTGCGCTTATAAAGTCACACAAACATACATGAATCATTCAGGCCATTATAAATGATTAAGCAGATGCACTGATATTTATCAGGAAGAGATAGCTTCCTTTCATTATATCATAGATCCTCACAATTGAGAGTAATTAGGGAGAACACCTGACTGAACCACTGATAAGCACATATTAGTAAATTATGTTGTAGTTTTCTGTGTTCAAGTAGACCCTATAAATAGCAATAAAACTCCCAAGTAAGGCATTGTTGTCAAGAAGAGTCCTTCAGGATCTGCATTAGTAAACTAAAGATAAGTATAATTTGCAAAAAGAACATTGTTATTTGCATGCAAATGGGGGTCATCTACAGAACCAAGGTCTTCTTTACCCTGGACCTTCTAAATTCAATTAGTCAGCAAGCCATTTGCCCTCCACCACCAACTATGTATTAAAATTGGCTTCTTTTTCCCACCAATATTATCACCTCAACAGTAGTTCTCAGTTGGGGCCAATTTTGCCCCCACCAGGGACATCTGGCAATGTATGGAGATATTTTTGCCTGTTACAGCTGGGCAGGGAGGTGGGTGATGCTACAAATCTAGTGAAAAGAGGCCAGAGATAGTGCTAAATACCCTACAATGCACAGCACAGCCCCCCACCTCCCCAGCAAAGAATGGTCTGGCCTGGGATGTCGATATTGCCTGGGTTGAAAATTTTTGCTCTGATCTAATTCACTAGTGCATTTTTCTCTTCTGAACTGCTGGTAAACATGCCTTTACTCCTCCTCAGTAGCTGCCCTCCCCAACTAATGGCCCCTTACAATCCACTCTCCAGGTAGTAGCCAGAAAGGTCATTAAAATATATAAATATAAAAAATAAAAACATAAATATATTGTACATATTTATGATATTATACAGGTTGACCTTTGAACAACACAGGGGTTAAGGGAGCTGACCCCCCGTGCAGTCGAAAATCCATGTATAGTTTTTGATCCCCCCAAAACTGAACCACTAATAGCTTACTGTTGACCAGAAGCCTTACCAGTAACATAGCTGGTCGATTAACACATATCTCTATGTTATATGCATTATTCACTGTAATCTTACAATAAAGTAAGTGGGAGGAAAGAAAATGTAATGAAGAAAATCATAAGGAAAATTCATTTACAGTATTTTACTGTATTTATTGAAAAAAGCCCACATATACGTGGACCTGCACTATTCAAACCTGTTGTTCAAGGTTTGACTGTACATGTAAATTATATATTATCTGTGTACATTGTATGTTTATTATGTGTTATTATATTGACCATAGGTATGTCACTTTCTTATGGGAATTAGTTTGGCCAGGAGGCACCTGGGAAACAGCAGATGCAGGAAGGACATTCTAATCTTCCTTTTTCTTTCTGAAAAAGAGAAGATTAAAAACTCCCATGGGAAAGATGCCTTCCCTGTACCAGAAGAAAAGAAACATTCTTCAACCTGGAGTCAAAGCTGAGACAATTGTGTGCAAACAGACCTAACTAAAATAATTCTTGTCTTTCTTTGGCTTCCCTGTATATTTTAGTTACTTTTCCACAATGGTGCAACCTAGCATAAATGCATGTAGGTTTTACCACTTCTTTGGGTCTTCATTTCCTTATGAGGGCTCCCCTGTCATGCAAAACATACATGTTTTTCTTCTGCTATTCTATGTTATGTCAGTTTAACTCCTAGATTCAGCTGAAAAATCCTAAGAGGGTGGTAGTAAAATTTTGCCTCCCATATAATATTATTACTAATTATAGTAGTCATTAATATTATAATATATAATGTTATATATGTATAATATCACATACACAAATATAAATCTGGTCATCTTGTTTCCCTGCTAAATCTTTCTGGTGATTTATAAGAATAACTAGGAATTCCTAGCATAAAATGCAGGTCTTATCCAAGCCTTCAAAGCCCCTCACTGTCCCACCAATCTCATCCTCTACCACCTTCTCCCTCACTTCCTCAGCCACACAGATCTCTGTATTCCTCCAGCACAGCAAACTTGTTCCTACCTTCGGTACCATTCGCTGGTTGTTCCCTCCACTGCAGAGACAGTCACTAGACATCTGCACGGCTAACACCTCCTTCCCCTCTTGGCTCAAGGGTTACCTCCTCAGAGCTTCCATATGGCCACCATAGCTCAAGCAATTCTGCTTCCCTCCCCAGCCCCACTTCACTTTCAATCACACTGCCCTGTGTCATCAGCTTCATAGCACTTCACAGCACCCTGGGGGCATTATCTCATCTAAGTATTAGTTCACTTGTTTATTATCTCTCTCGCCCACTGATAGTGAGCTCACAAGGTGTTAGACAGACCTCAAGTATTTTTCCACAACTGTGTCCCCAGCATCTGGGATAGCACCTGATTCCTAATAGGAACTCAATTAATAACTGATAAATGAATGAATGATGTTTTCTGAATCCATTCAAATATTTTTCCCAGCTTTGTTAAGGTAATTGTCATTCAACTTTAACGTTACTTTTTAATTTTCCTAAGCACAGATCAACTTTTTAAATGTTCAAGATTAGATTAAGTAAAGATTAGATTAATGGATGTCCAAACCGCTACAAATTACCAATTAAGTAAATTGAACTCAGCTTTTTTTTCTTTCCAGAATCATTTAACAGTGAGGAAGGCAAAAATATCACCCCCAAAAGCAGTTTTTCTTCTTCTCTGTTTTAGACATCTATAGCTTCATAGTCAAAACACATGATATCACTGGTAAACTATTCTGTTTCAAAGCACATTGAAAGTTTCAATTCTTTTTGAAATTGTCTATATTATGCCTCAGTATTATAGGTCTCATGAGTTTTCCCAGTGTTTTTACTTATCACGTCTTCATTTAACAAAGTTCACAATTTTGTAATAAAATTGGCTTTTTTTTAAACTTTAGCAAGAAAAATGCAAAACTCTGAAAAGATTCTCTATGATTTAGTGGAATATTAGTTTTGCTTAAGCCACTTCGGACCACAGTAATTCAAATGGTCATATTGCCACCTACACCCACACAAACATACATGCATATAACATCAGAGTAAAATAATTTAATCAGAGATAACATTGCACTTGAATTTCGACAGCAGAACCTATGCATCTTTAAGGCATGATAAAAGAAAAGGATGAGATTTAAAACACAATATTAAACTTGTTCTTTAGGGAAAAAGTTTTTGTGATGTTGGTCTTTTTCCCCTTGTAAAATGACTTTTAGGTTTGCATATGGACCTTTGGTGGGTGGCAGACTACTCCTCTGAGCAAAAAATATAATGTAATCACTTCTATAGATGAATCTAACTACCAGGGGAACAAAACACAAATGTTTATTATGTTATATACCTACAAGGAAAAACAAATAAGGAAAGCATGTTTAAAAGGATGTTTCTTTCAGCATTGTTTAGAAAAATAAAAACTAAAAGTAACCATACTCTAGAAGTAGAGGGATGGATAAATAAACCATATGGGATAATATACCAGAGTTAAAATGGCTGAACTAGATAGATGGATAGAGAGGACAGATAGAAAGAAAGAAAGATAGATGATGGATAGATAGATGATAGATAGATAGATAGATAGATAGATAGATAGATAGACGGAGATAGAGATCGATCGATCGATCTGAACAGGGACATATTTTGAAAACAATGTTGATTGAGAAAAGCAAATTGCCACAAGATACAATCAGTATGATACAACTTAAATACAGTTTTTAAAAACATAGAACAGTATATTCCTATATTTCTTTATTCAACACATATTTTGGGGGCATCTACTTCATGTCAGCCATTATTCTAGGCATCAAAGGGATGTAACCATAGAAGAATTATAGAAAGGATGTAATCATAGAATCCCTGACCTAATGAAAGCTTATAATCTTATGAGGAAATAAACAGCAAACAGATAAATGCATGCACACATACATGTACAAATTCTGTCAGGTAGTGGTATTCTGAATGCAGGCAGCGATACGATGGAGCCACATGAGAGAGGCCTATGGACGGGCAGGATGAGAGGATGCAAAGACCCAGAGATGGAAATGTGCCCACTGTGCTCTCCAAACAGCAAGGGGGCCAGAGGAGGCCCGTGCACCTTAAGAACAGGGAGGAAGGACACTGAGGGGCTGGAAGTTAGGCTGGAAAGTGGGTCATACAGAACCTTGGTGTACATGGCAAGGACTTGGCAGTTTATTCCAGGTGTGGAGACGACTGAAGGACTAGGAGGAGGGGGGTTACACAGTCTGATTTTATGTTTTTAAAGGACTAATTTGGCTGGTGGGTGGAGAAGAGATGGTGGTGCTGGGATGATGCTGTGAGAGAGGAAGAAGCCAGGAACAAGTAGCAAGATGGTGCATAAGAGATGACAGGCACTGGACTAGGGGTACAGCAGGATCAGGTGAAAAGGCATTGGAATTATGATGTACTTTATTTCGGAGGCAGAGCCAAGCAGACATTGTTTGTACATAAAATGACATGCAGTAAAAACATAAGAATGCGTGTGTTGAACACAGATAGCAGTGCCTCCGGGACAAGAGAAAGGGGAATAAGAAAATATAGGCAGATTCAACTTTTTAATATTTAAGAGGAAAAAACTTTGATGCGAATATGGTACAATCTTAACACCTGTTAATTCTGGGCTTGGGACATCCAGATGTTTGCTTTATTATCTTTGTGATATTCTGGTTTTCATATTTTTCTAGAAGAATTATCTTCTATACAGAAAAAATAATATCTATGCTTTCTTTCCACTGTAAATCATTGATTAATTCATGTATTTAACTAATATTCCTTGAGCACCTACTCGTCCCAGACACTGGTATAGATGCTGTTGAAGCTATGAAATCCTCATGGAGTTTATATTCTGCGGGAGGAGAGGCAGACAGCTGAAGAAACAGATACATAATATGATGCCATTTTGGATTAGGGGATATGAAGAAAAATGAAGCATGACGCCAGAGTTATTTTAAACTGGTTTTAGCTTAATTCTCCTATAAGAGAAATTTAACATTCGGTTCTATTTTTGTGCTTATAAATCATAAATTTAATAAAGCATCCCAGGAACATGAGCAGCTGACAGTTACAGGGAGATTACCAAGCACAGACTCTGGAGTCAGAAACTCTTGGTTAGAACTTGGCAAGTGTTCTACTTATCTGCTCTGGCTTAAACAACATCTTATGCTCATCACCACCATGTTCACCTTATTATTAAATCTCATGACTTTTACAGCCAGGAATCTGGACTGGGCAGAGTGGGGACAGCTCATCTCTGCTCCATGATACTGGAATTTCAGCTGGGGTAGCTCAAAAGGCTGGGGCCTCGGACAGCTGTAGCTGGCTTAGCATATCTCGGGCTTCCTTAGAGCATGGTGGTCTTAGGATAGCAGGACTTCTTCTGTTAGCTCGGGGCCCCAACAACAAGTGTTCCCGGAGCTGTGAACAGAAGCTACAAGGCTTCTTATGACCTAGTCTCAGAATTCCTAGAACATCACTTCTGCCACATGCTATTGGTCAAACAAGCCATGAAAGCCAGCCTAATTCAAGGAAAGGGGAATTAAACTCCTCCTCTCAATAGCAGAATTAGGAGGAATTTAATCCTCCACAGCAAATTACTTAATTATTCAGAGATGCAGTAATTTAGTCCATAAAATGGAGCAATAATGTTTCCTTCAAAGAGTTGTAAGAATAGGGAACAACCTATGGAAAGTGACTAGTAGCTAAGAGGATTACGAAAATGGTTTTGTTCCTGTATACTTTACAGGGGACTAACAAAGAGTCTTCCAAGCCATTTTCACCTGAAATGAGGAAATCCCTGAAGTCCACTGGTACTGCAGGAGTGCGATATTCGTAAGAAGGCTCTATTTTATTTTTTTCAGAACTTGGAAGACCATGATAAGAAGAAAAACTGAAATGTTAGATCTAAGATACTCCGAACTCTGTGCATCCGTCTGAGTTCTCGAAGTTTTATGATTTCTGTAAAATAGGCAGCAGCTTTGTTTTGGAAAAGGTAGGGTATCATTTTACACCCAGCAGGTGTTCAGAAGAAGAAAGAGTTAGGTAAGTGAAGTCTTTATTCTTAGAATTATAAAATCAATAAAGTTTTCTTCCTGAGGCAGCTGTTAAAACCAAGCTATTTTAAACATAGTAATGAATGTTCCTTCACTTAGTTCTGAAATGAAGTCAGATAGGTAAAGAGCACAATTCTATATTTGAAGAGAGTATGGGATAAACATAACTCTCATTCCCATCTGTGCTATATACAACTGTATTTTTTAAATGCTAATTTCATCCTATTGATTCTCTTTTAAGACTAGGCAAACTAAACTGGTCCATTGGTTTATATAATACATGAAGTTTCTTTCAACTCTGCAATGGGCCTTTGGATACTTTCATTTTAAAAGGGATTATGACTTCAGGAAAAAATGCTTAAAAAGAATAAAAATGTAAATAAAAGCACTAAAGTTCTATCCACACACACACACATAAAGAATAGGCTACACAAACTCTTCTTAGTTTCCATTTTAAGTGAACATAAATCTCTATACCCATCACTTCGAAGAGAGAAATTATTATAGAAATTATTGGAAAATATTTATACTGAACATGAATAAGCCTTAAGAAATCCAAAGATTCTCGGGGCGCCTGGATGGCACAGCGGTTAAGCGCCTGCCTTCGGCTCAGGGCGTGATCCCAGCGTTACGGGATCGAGCCCCACATCAGGCTCCTCTGCTATGAGCCTGCTTCTTCCTCTCCCACTCCCCCTGCTTGTGTTCCCTCTCTCGCTGGCTGTCTCTATCTCTGTCAAATAAATAAATAAAATCTTAAAAAAAAAAAAAAAAGAAATCCAAAGATTCTCAAAAAAAATTTCAACCATCCCCAATAGAGAAATATATATATATATTTATACACACACACACACACACACATACACACACACAAAACCTAATAGTCCTCCCACAATGGGAGATTTATTGATCTCTGTCATAGACTGATAATTGTTTAAGTGTCTACTATGTGCCAGATGCCCTGCTGGGATCTAAAGATAATTAGAAGAAATTCTTAACTATTGTCTTTGGCAGGTATCCTCCCCTCCCCCATTGGGGGATACAGGGTAGAAAGTAAGGTACTGGGAGCCAATTTTATCTAATAGGTCAGCCACTGTTAAGGAGTTTCTAGCAGGGTAACAAACATGAGCAGATATAGATCTTTGAAAGATCACATAGTAAACAGGGAACCAAACTGTGAGCCCCAGGCTAAGTGACTGCAGAGCCCTGGCTTCTTCTTTCTTCTGACACTTGGGATCTGAATCCTGACTCTGCCACACAATGGTTATGAAGTTTGGACAAGTACTTTAACTGCTATTAGCCTCAGGTTCCTATTCTGTAAAGGGGGTTTTAAATATTTGCTCATGGTTGAGAGGATAAATATTAATGTTGGTGGGGGGGAGTCTTCCAGGATGACCAATGGGCATGTGTTATACCCCGACCATGCCTACCACACATCCCATAACCATGAGCTCCTTATATATGCTGACATTTGGTTTTGAATTTCCAGCTCTAATATCTTTATTTCCTAAGTAGCAAAATTGTTTTTAATACTTCAGAGTCCACTTACATTAGTCAGTCATTAGTTTTTCTAAAATGTAAAATTCTCTATCATCCCAATACATCAAAGTTCTAGCCCTATATTCTATATGGTACTAAACAGTCTTAAAGCCCAAATTTAGTATCATGTAAAATTTACCACCTAGATCTTTGAAAAAGATAGCAACTACTCCAGGCCTAGAATTATGGAATTCCATAGGACAATTAATTAAATGTCTGCTATGGCAAAACTGTAGACCAGTACACTCCATATCCATTCTACCCTTCTCTTTCTTTTGTTTTCTCTACAATAAAAGAGAAATACTTGGACACCCAGGCTCTCTTGCAGGCAGGGGTGGCCATGGGACAAGTCCTGGCCAATGAGAGGTACGTGAAAGTCTTTTAAGATTAATACAGAAGAGCCTCTCAAGGTAAAAGGCTAAGTGATTTACCCAACCTCTTATGTTGAATACAGACTAGATGCATCAGAGTGCAGCCATTTTGTGACCAAGAGGATGAAAGTTACACCTGAGGGCTGCTGATAAAGGACTATGAAAGAGCTCATTGCTTCAATAACATCTTTAAGCACCCACAGTGTCCCTGTACTTCCTAGCTCCAGATTTCTGCTTATTTGAGAAAAATAGACCTTATACTTATTTAAGTGATCATACTGCCCAATATGGTTGCCACTACCCACATGTGGCTTTAAATTTTAAATTAATCAAGATTAAATAAGGTAACAAACTTGGTTCCTCAGTATGGAACAGGGCAATTATTGAACACTTCCATCATCACAGAAGTTTGTTTATTTGTTTTCTTTTTTTTTTTCTTGAGATTTATTTACTTATTTATTTGAGAAAGAAAGAGGAGTGCATGTGCAGGCATACACAAGCAGGGGGGAGGGGGAAAGGGTGAGGGAGAGAAATCCTCAAGCAGATCCCCCTGAGCCTGGAGCCTGACATGGTGCTCAATCCCAGGAACCTGAGATCACGACCTGAGCTGAAATCAAGACTCGGATGCTTAACCAACTGAGCCACCCAGGCGCCCCAGGAGTTTCTATTTAAACAGCATTAGAGATAATTTTATTTTTGGCCCCATGTATTGTAAATGCTACAGACGCTAATATTTTCATCACTAAAGTAAGGGCAGAAACATTCTAGTCCCTCTCTCCCAACTAAGTCCATTAGCCCCCAGGTATCTGATTGTTTATTCCATATCGAGATATCACACATTGATTTATCACTAGCTTTTCATCCAAGAGATTTCTCAGACTTTCTTAGAGGATTAGATTAGCCTGCAGAACCTCTTCTTCACATAGCTCCAAATAATTAAGCACTCTCCTTGAAGATAATAGCAGAATTAAGGAAATTAATATTCCTGTGCTAATATTCCAGGAAGAAAGGAAAAACAGCCAGTCGTGTTGCAATAACAGCAGCTGCCAAGTTAAAGCAATTGACTTCAATACACAGTGATGTTTCCTTCAGAATATACCAGTGTCTTTTATTTTCTTAAAATTTATCCAGAACGAGAGCTGAATCTGAGAGCACATCACCCACAGCTGTGAGCGTGGCTGCTGAGCTTCCAGGAAGCTGAGTCCTGCCCTCTCCCGGCTTCAGCGAACACAGTCACGAATCAGTCCATCAAATGTGCAAGCATAACACGCCATTAAAATCAACGGGAAGAAATAACTGATGAGGCAATTTCTCACAATTTTCACTTAGTTGTAGTGAAAGAGGGGGAAACATGAAAATGTAGAAAATATTTGACAAATTTCCTGACGTGGTAATTCCAATTTTCATTTACTTATTTACTGGTAAGTCACTTTAAAACACTGATTATAATAATAGTACTTAATATTTATTACTTACTACAAGCTAGTCAACATTGTAAGTAATATTCCATATGCTTTCATTTAATCCTCACAAATGAACTCTGACATAGATACTATTATCATCCTAAGGTTATAAAGCGACCAAGGCATAAAGAGTTTTAAAAAGTTGCCCGAGCCTACCACTGAGTAAGCAGCAAAGCTCAAATTCAAACCCATACCATCTGCCTCCAGGGTCTTCCCTCTTAATCACTCTAGTCTCTGAAGTTGATCATGTTCCTACAGAAATCAGCTAGGAATTATTCAGTGACTTACGCAGAGAATACCACTTTCATGCATGCACTGAGATGCCCCAGAAGTCTAGGACCACACTGAAACTCCTTTTCATCACCTATAGCCCCACTTCTTGAAGGACAGAAAACATCAGTTTATGAATATGAATATTTTCCACAACATAAAGTTACTTGAGATTCAGGCATGATTATCTTAAAAGACAGAATATAAGACGACATATAAAATAAGAAAAGTGGGATGGATATGCCATAAATTGCAGGTCTTTAGAGTCTGGGTAGCAATTAAAAAAATAATAATAGCAGGGGATGCCTGGGTGGCTCAGCTGGTTAACTGCCCGCCTTCTGCTAAGGTCCTGATCCTGGGGTCCTGAGATGGAGCCCCACGGTGGGCTTCCTGCTAGGCAGGGAGGCTGCTTCTCCCTCTCCCTCTGCCCCTCCTCCCTGCTCGTGCTCTCTCTCTCGTTCTCTCTCTCGCTCAGATAAATAAATCTTTTTAAAAATGATAATAATAATAATCATGACAAACAACTGCTGTACCTTTAAAGTGCCAGGCCCTGTTCCAAGCACCTGACATGGATCAGCACACCGTATCCTCCTGACAGCTCAGTGAGGGAAGCGTCATTATCCCACACGATGGATGAAGCAGCCGAGGCACAGAGACGGTCACCTGGAGAGTAAGGGGCAGTCCCAGGTACCCGCTTCCAATGGGCCTTGCAGGCCTTTTGTGGTCTGGCCCTCAACCTTCACCTCAGCTCCCACTCCTCTCTCCTTTGTTCATTCTGTTTTAGCACGGGGTGTTCCTTCCATGCTCCCTCTTCAAGAAGTTTCCATTTTTATTTCTTCTTTTATCTGAGGCCTTCCCTAACTTCTTAAAATCACAGCCCACTCCCCTGAAGCCAGTCCTGAGCACGTACTTACTGAGTGAACACATAAATAGACCTACGTCAATGCCATCTCTCAAACAGGTACAGTGATGCTTGACCCCGAGAAGCTGCTTTCGCAGTGTTATGCATTTGCTTTCCTTGCCTCACTAGGCTTTGTTCAGATCTTTTTTTTTTTTAAAGATTTATTTATTTACTTGAGAGGAAGAGAGAGAGTGCAAGAGCGTGAGCAGGAGGGGCACAGGGAGAGAGTATCGCAGACAGGCTCTGCACTGAGCACAGAGTCCAATGTGGGGCTCGATCTCAGGAGCCTGAGATCACGACCTGAGCCAAAACCAAGAGTCAGATGGCAAACTGAGCCACCCAGGCGCCCTGGTCAGGTCAGTTTTTTAAGAATGGGAGCCAACGGTTCCAAGATAAAGGACTAACTCTAGAAAACAAAAGATACTTCAGTGAGAAAAACTGGTCTACATAGCCATATTACTGCGGATGGAATGTCCCTCTCACTATCCTAAAAGATAAAGGACATAGGACCAATTAGGATGAGGACTTACTCATACCTTTACTTTTTTTATTTTAATTTTTTGTATTGTTGTTATTCAGTGGTAAATCTAACACTTTCACAAAATGCATTTGGACAAAGAAGTAATAATATTCTTTATAACACTAACAAAAAATAATACTAAAAGCTAAATTGTCTAAAGTTAAAAATATGCCAAATACCTACAAACTTGAATGAATCACAGTAGTCAGTTTTCATGGGCTAATCTCAAATAAGTCTCTCAAAATTTTTTTTTTTTTTTGATCAATGATGAAGGAAATGTCAGTTCAAGTTAGGCTAAACAGATAACAATCTCAGAAATGGTTTAAAGAGAAACCTGTATTTTCAAAAGGAAGAAATGTAAACACTAAAATGAATAAGAAAAATGTTCATTGTCTCTAATAAAAGAAACATGAATAAAATAAGGCACCATTTAAAAATTCATCAGATGGAGAAAAAAATTAAATTATAGTAATCAATGATAGAGTCCAAGGAAATTTGAATCTCATAAAACTGTTGGTGGAGGTAAGACCTTAAATGAGGATAATCTGACAAAATTCATTACGGACTTCTAATTTTACATACACCTATTATGAACTTATGCCAAAGAACTAATTCTGGATGTTGGAAGATTTTGTTAGATGTATGCTTATTGTAATGTTACCCTAAAAGTTAAGAAACAATCTGTGACACAGAGAGCTTGATTAAGTACACAGTGGAATATTTAATAGAATGTTTGCCCTCTTTTACTAGGCAGCCATTAAAATCATATTATTGAAGAATAATGACATGGGAAATATTTACAGTATGTATTTTAGTAGGAAAAAGCAAATGACAAATCACAACAGTATGAATCCATTAAATATACAGAAAAATCCTAAGAAAATCACACTAGAAGTTACAGGTTTACTTGGATGATTGAATTATAGATAATTCCAATATCCTCCCTTTTGTTTACATGTATTTTCTAATTTTTCTCCAAAAGATCAAGATTAGTTTTTTTACTAAGAAAGAAATAATTACGTCATTGAAAAACTTCTTGATAAAGGACTTTAAGGGATTTTGCCTTTTCAGTGTATTTATCTAAGGTAGTATGATGGAATTATTTTTCTGTGGATAGAGGCTCCTGAGGGTAAAGAGGCTAGGAGTCATCTCTCGGAGAAAGGGGAACAAGGTCTTAGAGATGTACAGCTTTTCATTCTATCCTCATCTTCTGTGGTTAAAAATGCTGCCCACATGCATAGACCAACACTAGCCAATGTTTCCTCTACTTTTTAAAATCTACTTTTGCCTTACCAAAGGTTTAAATAATGGTAGAATTCCACTAAATAAACAACTGTGCTGGCACAGTTAAATTAGCATAACAGAGGCTTAGAAAGTAAACTTTATTTACTTTATTCTAAGAAGCATCTTGGGAATAGCTAAGTCATCTGCCAGAATTTAGCCAACTTATTCTCTCAAATTGCTTCTAGAATATATCTTAACTACAGTTCCAGACATATAGAAATAGCTCCTTAAATGAAGCTTAATCACTTAATTTGAATGACAGTTCCAAAACTGAACACCTGAGGTGGTTTTACTGATAAAGTAAGGATGGTCAAAGGGTAGTTGGTAACTACATTTCAGACTAGACCTTCATTTTGAGGGTATTCATCAAGTGCACTTTGAGGGTAACATATATGATTTTGAAAGACTAAGTATACGGTGATAAAAGCCAAGGAATCCCTTGAAAAAATTTTCCTGGTTAATTTTTACTTAACTAGATGCAAATTTAATCAATTATAAGAAATCAAACTCCCAAAGGGCCAGACACTATTGGTTGTTGTGGGACCAAATAATAATGAGAAGGTGGCTCAGTGAAAACACAATCATGGCTGGCCTATATTAATGTTTCTGAGCTCTGGGAGTCAGAGGCATCTAGAACCCTAGGGAAATGCTGGATATTTAGGCCGGTCAGCCATGGGACCTTCTCTCCTGGCCAGTATCAAAGACCATTTTTAGTTCCTTTGCATGCACTGTTCAAATCATTCACCTTTTAAAAGTTCTGAATAATATTTAAAAATCTATGTAATAATAAGTGTAATACAGTGTAATGATTAAGATTAGACAGCATAGGGTTTGGTCTTAGAAATGGATTCAAGTTCTGATTCTACAACTGATTGTAACCTTGGGCAAGTTACTTAACTTTCCTAAATCTTTTTAATCTGTAAATCTGGGGCAATAAACTTAGCTACAGAGTTACGAGTACTAAATGAATGCTCTAAATGGCATAGAATGAGCATTTCGGGAATGATAGTTAATGCTATAAGGGTGAATGTGCATTCTGAGAAGTCCTTCAGCTCTTTATTTGAAACAGTACATTTAGAAAACACAGAAAATTATATAATGTGACTTAAGATGAAGATGTTATTCCTCTCTTTTGAGTATTTTATGATGCTTTAAATGAACAATGTTTACTAAGATGGTAACACGGAATTTGGGACATTTATAAGTTACCTCAAGACTAGATACACAGTGATCATTCAGAATTTTTGTTTGCTTTTTAAAAGGAGGTGCTATTTTTTTTTCCCACTTTGGGGGTATTTGTTCTTTAAATAATGTATTGTGTAAAACATACTACAAGACAGAATACTATGTCTTCTTTTTGGAATTATCTATTTCTAACTTAAATTATAGAGTTTTATTGCATTTCTTCTTTAATTTTAGGCCAATGTTTCATGAAAGGAGGCTTACTTTCTCTACTGCACGGTGTCCTGTGTAGACTTAGTCAGCAGTATCCACATGGGGACCAATGAGTACATGATTACGAGAGTCACGATTCCACCTCTATTGCACCCTTGGAGCCCAGACAACCTAAGTCAGTGATGACAAAACCCTTTGGGAATACAATTTTAACATTTAACTTAAACGTCCAATGAGCTGAATTATTAAAGAAAAATTGAACATCTATAGCCTTTATGGCCAAAGAACGACCCTAAATAATCAGATCACTGGGGTACAATTGGCTGGTTATATAGCTCTTAAAGCTATCTGGAAATTATCAGTCCATTTGCATATATTTAATGGAAAAGAGACTTTCTTGATGTTGTGGATTGATTGCATTAATGGTCCTAATTACTGGCCTCTCACATTCATGCTTTTTCCTCTTTACATTTTTGTTCCCTTCTCAATCTGACTCTGAACTCAGTCAAGTGACTTGCTTTCGCCAAATAGAAGCAAACTTGATAAAAGCAGAGGCATGAAAAAACATTTGGTCATTTATGTTTCCAATCTTGTTTTTCTAAGATCACAGTGAGAACCATGATTTCCAAGGAATCTAAGAGACAAAGACGTAGAAAGGAGCCGAGATTCCCAGCTGAGGTAATCCTGAACCAGTCCATAGCAAGCTACGTAAGAGATCCCATCCAAGATCAGCAAAACTGCCCCACCACCCTGACCCTGCAACTAATCACAGAGTGTGAGCCAGCTAAGCCCACAGCCATCCAGCTGACCCATAGACATGTGAATAATGATAAAGGCTTATTGTTTTAAACTACTGTGTTTTGGGAGGGTCATCACATCTTATTATTTTGGTGATAGATGACTAATACACTTATAAAAGATAAAAAAAGATCTGAGTTTTGTAATTTGAACTTGCAGTTATACAACTCAGAACTATTTTAAGAGGTCCAGGGAAGATGGGAATTCTACACTCATGTTTTCCACAGTGTGTATGTGTGTACAGGGCAGGGTATAGCCGATATTCCACAAAATCCTCTATTTGGAAGTGGTATGACAGACGTTAACATTTCTATTTATGTTAATAATTCTATTTTGGGGGGCGCCTGGGTAGCGCAGTCGTTAAAGCGTCTGCCTTCGGCTCAGGGCGTGATCCCGGCGTTCCGGGATCGAGTCCCACATCGGGCTCCTCTGCTGGGAGCCTGCTTCTTCCTCTCTCACTCGCCTGCTGTGTTCCCTCTCTCACTGGCTGTCTCTCTGTCACATAAATAAATAAAATCTTTAAAAAAAAAATAAATAATTCTATTTTGGGAATATGTTTTATCACATACAGAATATACTATAGTAATTCATACATATAATTTATTAACATATACAAACATGTATTGGAGGCACATATTTTATTGATAGGTATGTACCCTCAAAAAACGTCAGAGATCACTGATCTTGTTTCTGTTTACATATGGTAATTTCCTTATTTAGCAAGAGTTTCTCATAGTGTGGGTTTTCATGATGGGTCATCTCTTCAGGAATGAAGACCAATTCATTGGCGAGGTGTCACTCTTCTGAATCTGATAAGATTTTAAGTATTTTTAAAAATTACTAGTATTCAGTTAAAGTAAACTGAAAAATAAATGTGGTAAATGTATAGTGATTTCTTCTTCTTTTTTTTTTAATGCATGGTTAGTGTATAGAACAACTGCATTGGGAAAATAGAACACAGTCTCTTTGACTTGAGAACACTTCTCAAATATTAATATCTTCACTGGCCATGCCAGTTATGATGTGGTATCTCACTAATACTTCAAGCTATATTACATATAAACTATTATTACCACCAAATACCAGTAAACATAATTATTTGAATGAGTATAAAGATTTAGGAGCATGTGGATTTTTTAAGAGATTGCACATATTAATGGTTTACAGTGATTTTAATATGCAGCTAATTTACTTTTTCACATAAACTCCAAAATAATTTCTTTATCGGAACAAACTTAACCTAAAATGATCCATTATTGAAACAGTAAGGAATGACACATTTATTTTTCAGATATAAGGAAACTGGTAAGAAAGATATATTCTTCATGACTTCAGAGAGTAAACATAAATGTTAAAACATAAATTCTACAAATTAACAAATAAAGATATATGACCTCCATTTCATAACCAATTTTACAAGGTCTATATCTTTAAAAGGCAAGTAATTTAAAACTGTCAAATTTGCTTCAGAATGGCTTTCTTATATATTAAATTCCTCTCCTAATGCTACCATATATATTTTTTCTTTTCCTCTCAGATCATTCTGCCAAGTTCATACACATTCATATTTAAAGGTATTTTTAAAACACAAGTGATTTTTCTCCTCTTCACATAAAAATGTTTTCCTTCTTTTCTGCCCCAGAGTGTTAAATATCATATGCTACTGACTTTCTGAGAACTCAGTTTTAATCCTTTAAAGGAGGGTTAGGACACTGTGTACGTGTTTATCCAGACCAATTGTATTATTTCTGGAAAAAAAAGAAGACCTTAGTGTAAAGTCTGATTTGCATACTAATTTCCATCATGTTTCAAGTTATGTCTAATTCCATAAAATTAAATTAATCTTTCAGTTCAGACTATTGCAGGTGGACTGGCAAAGAGTTCATGTTATTTAGAAAATTCATTGACTTACTGCTCAAATAAGAGACAAAGAACCAGAGGGTGGCTAAGAGGTTGTCCCACAACAACGTGGCAATCTAGACAGGGCTGAGGGTTCCACAAAGGGAGTGGGACATGATGTAGAACAAGTCTCCTTACAGGCTCCATGGATTTCAGCTCCCCAGACCTCTCGCTGTATAATTAGCTCATTCATCATCTATTTAGATTTTGAGCCAAGAGGCTATTGACTGGATGCAGACTCCAGGGACGGAGATGTTCTTGGAAGATCTTCAGACAGACTCACCATGTGACATCGATCAAGCCAATCAATACGCCACTTGGCTCTTCAAAGTTCTCTATGTGCAAATAGAGGATAAGCAATAGCTTGCAATGCACCTGCCTCACCCCAGCATTAGAAGACTGAATGCGCACATCCCCTCACGTCAGTGTGAGTTCTGATAAATGAAGATGCTTGGTCAAGATAAAATATATTTTCTCATCCAGAACACTCAGAGTGACTGAAGTCATAGTTCACCGCCGATCACAAAGCTTCTGTGCTTCCCTTTCTTAAAATGTTGCATCCAAATGTATAACGAACAGATAAGTGCAACCAATGTCAAAGGAATCATCAGTGTCTTTGGTGATAAATATAGGAGTGGAAAATTTTACTTATCATATTTTCCTGATAATGGTACTATATTTTTAATGGTTATGAGTTTGGGTATCAGCATTTTTCCAAAACTCAAAAGAATTTATGTACTGAGGACTAATATAATACATGTTCATTATATTTTTTTAATTATACAAAAAAGTATGAAGTAAAAAAAATGACTACGAATTCCATCACCCAGAGATAACCACTGTCAACCTCTGGGTGACTCTTCTAGATATCTTTATGGATATATGCACACAATACATATACACATATGTACATACCTATACATATATTTAAAATCACACCTACCTATCAACCTAAATACATGCTATTTTGCGACCTGTTTTTTTTTTCCCAGTTGTTGTGGATTTCTATTCCTCTTCCAAAAATAAATAGGTTAACAGAATGATTTTCAATGGCTGCTGAACTCTCCTCTATAGCAAGGATAAACACCATTTTACTAATCTCCACTACTGTTATTTTTCTTAAATCATTCCAAAAAACAAACCACCATCAACAGAAAAGAACTTTGTCACCATTTCAAAAGATCAGACATTTTGTTGTGAACAAAGGGCCAGGAAAAAACAGAGACATTATAAGATAGAGAAGAACATTAAATATATGGAAAAATGGTGACAGTAGATGAACATATTAGTATACTTTCAAATGAATCATGTATATCATATTTTTATGTAAATATTATACATATTGAGTAGTTACAAGGTAAAATATTTACAAGGTAAAATAAAAATAAAGATTACAAAATCCCAAATTTGTAGACTTCACAGCCCCAAATGAACCTCCTCTTGATTGATTTAATGTCTTTTTTAACTTCCTTGTAATCACATTGTATAAGCTGGCATTTTTGTCAAAAGTTGAAATTTAGGATATTCCTTAGTACCTCTGGCCAGTTGATCCTGAGTGGACAACTGCATCTCTGAGAAGGCCCCAGCTTCAGTGAAGCAGCCCTTTCCCCAAGCCCTCTGTCCCCTGCCATCCCTGGCCACTTCATGCCTAGGAGTAGTCAAGGACCCACTCATCACCACTGCTGTCTCTAGTCTCTCGAGGTAACTATGCTCTCCCTTGTAATTTCCTACACTCTGGTCAACCCTTTGTCAGTCATCCCTTTATTCAACTCTCCTCAAGTTACCCATTTTGAGTATGCCATCTGTTTCCAGTTGGGACTCTGACTGAACCATACATATTTCATAGGTATAAAGACACTACAAGAACATTGATATGATACGGTAAAAGTTGGAACTCCTAGTAGTCCCTGTTTTCATCACAAAATTTGGCTGACTAGGAAACTTAAAATGTTTTTCTGTGAACAGTAAGTCTAAGGTGAGAAATAATTGGTTCCTGAGAACAGGACTATATATAACCTATTGTAATCAATCTTACTCAGATCTGAGTGATAAATATAAAATTTTAAGGAGCGTGCATTCTCTCTGATTTGCACAAATTGTCTTACTTGCACAGTCCTGTCACATTTACATAATAGTAGAGTTCCAAACAGTAAGACCAATGGAATATTTAGTATCTGACAGCCACCATGCTTGGTACATTATGTGAATTATTGTATAACCCTCCAACGGTCTTATGACGTAGATACTATTACTGCCATTTTTCAGATGCAGTCACACAGCTGATATAAGGCAGAGGTGAAACTTGACAGTTGAAAACACATATTAAATACAAGACATGAGAAATCATTCATTAGGCACACAGAAAATCTATTTGATGCGTAATATTCCTCTAAGTCTTTTTATAACAATCTTCCTTCCTATGCATTAATCTGGTTTCTTTGTATTGTTAATGAACATTTTTAGTTAAGAGAAAACTTGATAAATCCTGAGCCAAGGCCCCTATCAAGTCTCACCAGCCTCAAACGGCTAAGTCACTCAATAAAATAAAATCTTCAAAAGCTGCTACTTTCGGTTTAAATCTGGAGATCGGAAGTAGCTAAATAAGCAGGACTTTGTCCCAAGGTGCAAATATTACTTAAAAAATAGCAGACCAAAAGGACTAGGCTACAAGGGAACGCTGGTCAGACTTATGCATTCGCACCATCCCTCATGCAATCCTTAATGCGCTGGGTTGTGCCGTGCACTATGCTAGTCACTTTGTTTGCATTATCTTACTGAAAATTCATAACCTTCAAAGTAGGTACTATTATTATTTCCTTCTTAAATAGATACTAGAACCCTAATTCTCAATGTGTATTCTAAATGTGCCTGTAAAGTCTAAAATGACAAAATAAAACCATTTTTAACCAAAAACTTACATGAGATAATAAGTAAAATTACCTAAACTCGAAATGATATTGGAATTTTGACAAGGGAGCAAGAATTTCTGACTACGGAAGTGGTGACAGTAGAACTAATCACCAGAACCTACGAAAGAGAATGTGTTGCATAAGAAACTTAATTATGCATTTTTTTGTTTGCCAGGAACTGTTCCTGGCAAGGAACAAGAAGGAAGCAATATGATAAATATCTATCCCTTCCTCTATGTACACATATGCATACTTCCTCTCTTGCTCTCTGTTGCCCCTGCAAGCATGCATTCATGCGCGTGCGTGCACACACGTCTTTTAAAATAATCAAAAGATAAAGGAAATTAATAGGTTCTTATGTAGCCTACTCCCTAAATTAAAAAAAAAAAAAATCTTGGTTACTAGAACTGAAATTGCAGTGTTGTCCTGTAGTCAACATCAGCTATTAAATCAAACTGCAGATAACATAATGATGTCTTCCCTCTTGGCAAAGCACGTGAATACCAGTAAAGGATGCCTTATTACAAGTAATGAGACAGATGGCAATAGATTTCAGGCCTACTGAAAAACCATAAAAATACACTGAATATTTACAAAGCAGAGAGGTTTTAAACGTGGTGAAAAGTAAATACCGGCACTGTTAAGGCATTTTAACAGTGTGCCACTGTGGAGTCAAATAAAGGAAGTCAGCTCTGAGAAGACATGTCACCTGTCACTTCAGATATTTGTTTGTATTTCCAGGAGTTTCTACTCGTTTATAACTGGATATAAAAGGATGACTCAGATTCAATCCAGGCCATCATTCCTCACGGTAATTGGTTTGCTAATTCTGCAGCACAGCTTTTGGCTTCTGCTCAGCAGTTGGCCTAAGGTTATAAACTGTACTATTTATTAAGCCTTATTAAGACTGCTGTCAGCTGTAATCATATTGCTCCTCTACACAAAACCTTCAGTGGCTCCCTGCTGCTTTCCTAATTAAGTCCATACTCCTTATCCTGGCATTTAGAAGTCCTTTACAATATGTTGCTAACCTTCCTCTCCAGTCTGTATTCTCACCACTCCGCCAAAGGCTGCTATGATCTGGTCAATCTAAACTACTTCATGTTGCTCTGACGCCCTTTCTGATATCCATCCTTTACCCACGTGGCTCTGACCAGAATGTTCTTTCTGCTTCTCATTTTTAATATCCCATTCCCACCCATCAGTTGGCTTGCCACCTCAGGAGCTTCCCAAGTGAAATGTGAAAAAGGTCTCCACATACAGAGCTCAGGGAGAGCCCAAAGAAAGAGGCACCCCTGACTCCAGATTGGTAGGTGGTAGGTAAGGCAAGGCAACTTACATAGGGGGCTTGTTTGGGGCAGCTGCAAGATGCGTAGATCTCTGCACCTGCGCACCAGAATCTCTAACATTTGTAAGAGGCCTTAACTAGGTTCAGTCACATATACTCTCTAGATGGTCTCAGCAACACATTTCTTTCTTCTTTCTTTTTTTTTTTTTTTTAAGATTTTATTTATTCATTTGACAGAGAGAGACAGAGAGAGAAACAGCCAGTGAGAGAGGGAACACAAGCAGGGGGAGTGGGAGAGGAAGAAGCGGGCTCCCAGCGGAGCAGGGAGCCCGATGCAAGGCTTGATCCCAGGACTCTGGGATCACACCCTGAGCTGAAGGAAGACGCTAAACGACTGAGCCAACCAGGAGCCCCTCAGCAACACATTTCTATCTCAAAGTTGTACCCTGGGGGAAGCTTCTAGAATGGAGAAGGTAAGTGGAATTCACATTCCAAGTATGGGGAGAGGCTGAGGAGCTTCCAACTGCCCAGGTCCAGCTCGTGGGTCAACTGGCGGTAATGTTCTCTCAATGACCTCCTCCAATACCATCTCCCTATATGACTAATATTTACCAAACTTTCCTGATATATCTCAAAAATACCCTATTAAAGAATTTAAGTGGTATGAGTGAGGAGAATATCAAGTTTGGGTGAGATAGATTTGATTCTGAATTCTAATTTTTTTCTATTTGCTGATGACCTTGAGTATGTCAAATGAGATCACACACGTACCGATCCTGTCATAGTGTTTGGCACATGATAGAAAATCAATATACACTGGTTTCCTTTTTCCTGAGTTCTCCAGTTCAACCTGGTCTCTTTTCTCTTTGAATTACATGTGACAGAAAACACTGCATCTCTGTCACCTGGGAGTCATGCATGATCTCTTAGCACTTGTCACTTAAGTAATATTTGTCCTTTCATCAGTGATAAATCACTGATAGCACATTTACAAACCAAACACCAAAAAAACCATTAATGCCAGAAAGCAAAATTCCAAATATCATAATTAGTTTTTAAAGTTTAGAAATTTAACATAGCTCCTTAGCTCCTTTTTAGGACTAAAAAATATTATTGGTTAAGGAGAAAAGAAAGGACACTGCAGTACAAATGACAAAATTATTATGAGATAGTCAATTAAAAGTAGATATAGTATTTAACCTTATTTTTCTATTACAACATGCTAACCATCATATACACTGAGAATTGGGTCTGCTTTAAAAACTAGAAAACATCCAATTAAGTATTTTCCGGATGGTATGGAGTTAAAATCTAATTATTGACCCTTAACCAACCTGTTAAAAGCTCTTTTCAGTGTTACTGAAAATCTGTCTTGATTAGCTCTTATTCAATTTCACTAATTATATCTAGGATACCATAAAATTCTAAAGATTTTAGAGTCTTAAGCTTGATACATCAATGTCTTTCTAAACATATTAGTGTGTACATTAATAAATCACAGGAAGTAATGGAAGGGTTAGTTAATTCTGAAAGGAGTGAATAGGGAGTACAAGAGAATTCCTAGGGTCAGGTACTTGCATATGTACTGAATACATGTTTTGGCCCAATACCAAATGACCACGTATTCGAAAGCAGTGCTAGATCAAAGTCAAAGCCAAATATCATCATAGAATGAAAATACTAATAACAGGCTCTGTATATGATGAATGCAGCAGATCAGTAACAACTCTAGAAAAATAAGGCATTCATTTTTAAAAGCTTTAAATGAAGGCAAAGCTGAGCCTTGTCTAAAACAAATTTTTCTTGAGTTATTTTCCAAAAAATGTTCTTAGTCAGTTATAGACAACCAAATGGATTCCCTGGCAAGCAATGGAAACTCATATGGTATTTATCAAGAATAGCTTTTAGAATAGCAAGTTAACATCTATCACTAAATTTCTATAACATGTTGTGCATGAGTGTTCCCTTTATAGGACAATAAAAACAAATAGGATTATAGAAGAAATATAAACATCATTATCCTGCAATGAAATATACATCTTTTTAAAAGTTAAATGTTTCATCTGATTACATAAATAATATATATCCATTATAAAGCTTTTGGAAAATATAGAAGAACACCAAAAGAGAAACCACCCCAAATACATTTAAGAATTATAGTTCAGTCTTCTCAGTTAACCAAGAAAAATAGAGGTGCACATTGACTGACTTGATCATTAACATAATTCTATTTCAGGTCACAGTTTTGGGTCTAAAAGCTCCTGACTCCCTGTGCATTTGCCCTTGAAAAATTATTATATTTGTTCAGGAATTTTCCATGCCAAAATAAATTAGGTTATGGAAATTGATAAAAACATTTTATGTAGGAATTGCTCACAGCCCAAAGGTCTGTTTGGTTCTTGATATTAAAAGCTGCACACTGTTATGAATGGTGACAATTTTAAAGATGTCTGGTGATTGTTTCCAAGGTTGGACCTTAAAAAGCATTCATAGTTACAGCTAGGTCTGAGGCAGGAGATATAGCTTGCTTTTGGTCTCAGGGCCACATTTTCCCCATCCCAGCATTTGAAGGATAGTTTGCCTACTGGGATTCTGAGGATTGACTTTTATGCTAGTGGATATGGCTGAGGAAATTTCCTGAGAGACACAAAAAGCCTGGGACAGCCTGATACAGTCAAGAGTGAAAGTTGTCAGAAAAAAATTCCAGGTTCAAATGCTAGAACTACTAGTATCTCACAGGAATTGTGAGAATTACTTAATAACAACAATGATTAAAAAAACCCACATAACATTTTTAAGTGTTTAATATTAATATATATTGGAAATATAATAAGAACTTTATAGAGAGGCACCTGGGTGGCTCAGATGATTTGATTAAACGTCTGGCTCTTGGTTTCACTCAGGTCATGATTTCAGAGTCCTGGGATAGAGCCCCGCATCAGCGCTCCATGCTCAGCTTGGAGTCTACTTGGGATTCTTCCCCTCTTCCTCTCCCTCCCCTTCTGCCCCCCCCCACGCTCTCTCTCTCCCTCTCTCGGTCTCTAAAATAAATAAATAATATCTTTTTAAAAAGCCCTGTGTAGGCATTTTCACATTCAATCCTCACAATAATCCTGTGAAGTAGGTTCTATGTTTCTCTCTAATTTATTGCTGAGAAACTGAGGGTAAGGAAATTAAAACATCATAGAGCTAGTGAGTGGCAGAGTCACGACTAGGTCCTAAGCAGTTTAACTTCAGAGTGTTCACTTCCTAGGATGCTACTGTAATATGTTGTATGCTCAGTGTGTTTTATAGTCCAGCACTTGTGCTGTCCTGAACATGGGACAGGCCCCATGGGTGTCACTATATCTAAGAGGATATATTTTAATCAGGAAGGATCAAAGGCAAAGTAGCCCAAAGCCTTAAACTCTCCGGACGCTGAAAGGCCAGAGTTCTAAGATCCAAAGAGTTATACAGAAATCAAGGACCCTGGATAAGTAGAGCCCCACTACTGCTTCATGAATATTTATAAAAAAATATGCACACAGCATATACTTACTATTGAGTAAAAATCTACTGCATTAGGGACAGGGGATAAAATGGGAGAGTAAGGAAACCTCTCCTGCAGAAATTTCGTATGGGAAAGAAAGCATCATTTATATACCTCCCTATGATACCAAGAGCTTCCTGAATGAGCCAGATATGTCTTTCACACTTTTGAGCCCTCACAGTATAGTACGTAATGGGTATCCACTGGATGAACGTCGACATGTTTAACCTGGACTAAAGTGCTGTGCCAGATCCCGCCTTGCCTCATGCCACTGCACCCTCTTCCCTCCCTCTGTATCATCCTTGATGACATCTGCCCTTCCCCAACCCAGGAAGTGTGCCCACATGGAGGTTTCAGCTTAAGTACCATTTTCACAGAGAAATCTCCGTTCTGTACATTAGTTCAAATTTCCCTATAAATCGTTCCCATCTCATAAGATACTTTTCCTTCCTCCCAAATATAATTAAACACTCATTTTGTAATTAATTGTATAAGGGCAGAAACAGTGTAGGTCTTATTTGCTGCTATAATCTGGGCACCTAACTTAGTATCTAACACCTGGCAGATGCTCAATAACAATTTGTTAAATGAATAAATGAGTGGAGAAGTAGATGAATAATTATTTCTGAACAAATGAATCATTTTTAGAACACAGATATAATCAGACAATCATTTCTGGAGGCCACAGATGCAATAGAAATAGACATATCCTGAGAAGCTTAGAGTTTAGTACAGAACAGAGTTGTTAGAAATTACTGCTGTTTTCTCCGAGACATTCTTGTTAGAGTGGGTTGCTATATACATTCCACCACTCTTCTTCTGCTTACACCAGTCATCCATGTAATGACTTATTGTTTTTCAGGCCTCACCCCATATGAGTTTACCCACAGTTGAGGTTTTGAAGTCAGAGGCTCTTACCATATTTTGGCTAAGCCTATAAACAGTTGCATCCTCATTTGGCTCAGCACCCATTTACAGGAATTACCTTGAAATTGAAGTAAATTCAGTGTTCAAGGAGGCCAAGGGCCCTTTGGAAGGCTCAGGGCTCTTTTTGAAAGAAGATTCTGGATTGATTTTGTACTAATGAATTGATTTACTGAATAATGAGTCACATCTTTCTTTCTTCTAAGGATGTCACTAATAGCCATCTTCTACCACTACTCCACATACAAAAGACACTTAATATTCATTGGATTTAATTAGGAAAGTAAGAAAGTAACAGGATATTTAACTTTCAAGCTAAATCAGTTTAGTTCTCTTTTCGGACAAGTTCTCTGCATTGACAAATGGAATATCAAAGCTAGAAAGATGTTTACACAGTACTAAAACCACAATTCAGTCAAAAAATTATTTTGTATTAATTGTTTTCCTTCTAGAAATAAATAAAACCAAGCATAAATGCAAACTCAAAACTTTTTCAGTCCTTTAGACCTTAGATTGTTACTAAAATAATAGGAAATTATATATTCATCATCAGTTTTTGGGTTGACACTTTATCAGTTTTTAAAATGATCGTGTGTGTGTGTGTGTGTGTGTATCTCCTGCAGGCATTAAAAAAATCAATCCCAATAAATCAAAGAAGAAATTCTTCACTTTGTTACTGAGTGAGATGAGATCTTCCCATATACTCTCTGAGGCAAAACATTTGTAAGATGACTCTGTAAGAAAGGAGTAGGATTAAAAGTATATTTTAAAAAATCTAATTCACTAAATTCATTTTAAAGACCATACAGAGCTATTTTACATATTCTAAGAAAAGAAAGCCTTTTGAATTCTTTTTCTGTCATTAAGCCCAACTGTAACTAAGTCTTTCATACAGTGCAACTGTATCATCTTGCTCTATAAAGCTAGTGAGTGAATCACAAATATTCTTAAATATTTTCCTGGAAGTTGTGAATTAATTTTCATGAAGTAATTCCTCTGAGCTCTACTTAAAGTTACTCTAAGTGTTGAAAATTCTGGTTCATTACTTTCACAATTGCATTGGCTTTGTGTACCAAGTACATTTAAAAGTCAAGTATTTCTTATAGAAGATGAAACAATATAATTTTCTTGGAAAGAAATTGTTTTCTCAATTTTAATTATTCCTCCACAGGCCAAACTGTATAATCATTTCCCAAGAATTAAATAGTTATAGACAAGAAAAAGTAGCTTTTTCGCCCCAAAAAATACTTTTGTTGTGTTCAACAGTAAAATGATCTTTCTTTCCTTCTCTTTTTTCTTTTTTTGACAAAAGCCCAATGATGCTCTTAATTTCTCTGCTTTTGCAAAACTGACTCCCAGAAGTGATTCTGGAAAAGCTAATAATCATGGGGGAAAAGTGATATATGATCACTCCCCACCCCATTATTGTATGCTTATATTATTGTATGCCTATATTATTGTATGCCTGAAGCAAACCAGGCTCTGGAGAGAAAAGCTCAAGAGGGTCGCTGTCTAGAGAAGGAAATAAAATATCACACAACAAATACCATTCCAATGACAATCCTTTCCTGTATGATCCCAGTCACTCCTGACGGGCCAATTTTATCCTCCTGCTCTGCCTATCTGCCCTCAAAAATACCTGACCGCAGAATAAATGGTCTTTTCTTTCTTCTGGAAAGCTGATGGGAATATCCTATTACAACTGGTGCTTGTTTTCCTCAAACAAGTCATACTGATACCTGTGTGCACCCTACCCAGAGAGCAACAAAAATAAAAAGTATGTAAAATTAATTTGCTGGATTAAAGTTGTCACTAAAGAACATAGAAGGACCTGCCCACTAAACTTGCCACCAGTGAGATAGGAGTTTGCTTGGATCGGAGCCCTATATTGTACATAAAGAGAGAAGATAAATGAACAGAACTATCCCCTACTTTCTCTCCTTGAAGCAGTGAGTAAAACCCTATGTGTCCAAAACCTTCCAGAATAGGGGACCCAGAAGAGGAGGAAGAGGAACTGGAAGAGGAAGAAGAGAAACAGGAAGAGAAAGAGGAGGAGGAGGAAGAGAAATCTCACCAACAAAGAACTGATACTAATGTGAGTCATATCTGGATATGGTTGAATATAGTTTCAGATTTAAAAAATTGAAAGCGTAGTAAAAAAAAAAACCCAATGAATTAATGTGTATCTCTTGATATCCTGAAATGTCCATTTTATGGCTTATTTTAAAAGGACTAAAAGTAAGTCTATCCCGGAGAAAAGAACCATCTCTGGTTTTGGCAAGCACCCAAGACAATGCTGCAGTTCCAGGTTTCTCAAGAGTAAGACTATTGACATTTTGGCAGGACTATTCTTTGCTGTGGAGGGGCTGTCCGGTGCATTGCGGGATGTTTAGTAGCATCACTGGTCTCTACCCCCCAGATATTAGTAGCAACTTCAAGTCCTGTCAATAAAAGTGTCTCCAGACATTTGCCGTATGTCCCCTGAGAGGTAAAACTACTCCTGGGTTGAGACCATGGCTATGACTGTGGGGACATTGTCAACAGTACCTGGGACATTAGTGAAGGCTTCCCAAACAGTGGTGCTTGAGTTGAGTTGAGGGTGAGCAAGAATTTGTTTTGAATTTAATTGGTGTGATCTCAAAATTGAAAACATTCAGGGTCAGCACTAGCCATTTCCGAGCCAGTTCTCCAAACGGTACAGGCACAGTTGCTCTGCCATATTCTCCTTTCTTCACCACAATGTGTTCTGGAAACTTTACACTGCTGAAAGAGTATAATGTAATAAACAGTGGTAGTGGTTAAATCACTAACTATGTAATCTTGGGGAGTCATCTAACTTTTGGGAGTTTCAGTGCCAACGCCTACAAAGCGAAGGTGTTCAATTAGCAGATGACCTCCAATGCCCCTTCAAATTAAGAAATTCTTTGATCAGTCTTTCTTGTTTCTTATAGTAGTCTCTCTGCTCATTAAAATGGACACCTTTCATGTTATATTGATTTTCAGTAGGCAGTAATCAAATAGTTCTAATACGTTGGGTACTGAAAACTGATTAGCAATGCATGCTCAGTTTTCATGCCCCTCTGGCATAAATTATTCAGATTCAAAGAAGAAATTGCTCGCTTTTTAGACAAATCCCAGTACTACTGCATTGACAGTGAATCAAACTGCCCAGGATTACATCAGTTTCAGAGAGTTACAACCTTGTCATATTGCGGATGTATACATGTATCATATCAATGTCTTTGAAAAATTCTGAAATGTGTCCACAAATAGAGAAAGGGAAGAATATAGTTCATTATATAAACCATTGTCTTCAGATAACTTTTTTTAACAGACTATGTTTTGGGGCAGTTTCAGATCCACAGCAAAATTGAGCAGAAAATACAGTGTCCATATACCCTTTTGCCTCCTAAATGTACAGCCTCCCCCAACCCCCCCACCCGGAGGGGGGTACCAACATCCCCCACCAGAGTGATACATTTGTTGCAGTTGATGAACCTACACTGACACATCGTTATTACCCAAAGTCCACCGTTTACAAGAGGGTTTACTCTCCCTGTACATTCCATGTGTTTAAACAAATGTATAATGACAACTATTCACCATTAATAGTATTATACAGAATTGTTTCACTGCCCTAAAAATCCTCTGTGCTCAGCCTATTCATACTTACCCTCTAGCAGCCACTGAATTTTTACTGTCTTCATAATTTTGTTTTTTCAAGAACACCACAGTTAGAGTCATACAGCATGTAGCCTTTTCAGATTGGCTTCTTTCACTTAGTGATATGCATTTACGTTTCCTCCCTGACTTTCCATGGCTTGACAGCTTGTTTCTTTTTAGTGCTGAATAATTATTCCACGGTCTGGATGTACCATTGTTCACTTATCCATTCACCTACTGAAGGGCATCTTGGTTGCTTCCAAGTTCTGGCAATTATGAATAAAACTGCTATAAACATCCATGTGCAAGTTTTGTTCAGACATAATCTGATACTTTCTAAAATGCAGTTTGATGTATTTGAATAAGCAAACCAGAAATGAATAACACAGCTTATATTTTTGACTGAAAAGTAAGTCAAATTCTATTAAGTACACTTCTAATTTATATGTTTCTGAATAAATTGAGCAGTTATGTTAGGAAGCCAGAAGCAATAGCTATTCTTGTAGTACTAAGTATTCATATAAGCACAAAAGCTAGCAGTATGACAAGGAGAACCTAAGACAAAATGAGATCGGAGTAAGATACAGGGAAGAAAATCCCAAGTATATTCTAGCTGTACAAACTGTAGATGCTTACTACTTCCTTAGGAGGAATGGGAGACTGATTTCAGAATATGTTGCGTGTCTTTTAGCATTCACTCTTATGAATATACAAGGTAGAAAGGTAGAATTATTTAATACAGTGTTTATTATGGTTTTTTGTTCCATTAAAGAGCCCCTTTGGTGTATCAGTTAGCTATTGCTGTAAAACAAACCATCCTGAAATGTAGTGGCTAAAAACAACCACTTATTTAACTCATGATTCTGTGGGTAAATGATTCTGGCTGGTCTCTTTTTGTCTAACCAACAAAGAACTGATACTAATGTGAGTCATATCCGAATATGACTTCCCTCCTCATCTTCTTCCCTCCTCATTAGCTCTCAGGTACAAGTTGGTTTTGCCAATCTTTTTTGTACTCTCTCACATCCCTGTGCCTGTGGCTGAGACAACTGGGCTGATGCAGGTCTAGACCATATTCTCTCACCCTCCAGCAGGCTAGCATGGCGTCGGGGTAGAGTTCCAGGAGTGGAAGCGTGTGAAGGCTCTCGTAGCTTATCCCTTGAACTTCAACAAAGTCACTTCTGCTGGGTTCTTTGACTGAAGCAAGTCACAAGGTCTTCTCAGATTCAAGGGAAGAGGAAACAGACTTCACTTCTCAATGTGAGAAGCGGAAAAGTCACATCACCCAGGGCGTGGATACAGAAAGAAGTGAAGGACTTGGCCATTTTTGCAATCTGCTACATCTTGGTTATCACACTGTGAGGACAACATTGTGGCTTAAACTTTGAACTCAGAAATCAGCCACTGAAGCTCAAATTCCTGCTTTGCCATTCACTGGCCAAGTAGTGCTATCCTCTCGAAACCTAAATCACCTTACTTGTGAAATGGAGATAATAATAGTAACAAACTTATCATGTAATCATGATTGATAGGCACACTGCCTGGCAAAAGAAAGCATTTGGTAAATGTTTTTTCATGTTATTATTTTATTATCATCACTATATCTTATGAGAGAATCTTACATCACTCCAAGGAACAAAATTATTTTCCCATTTGGACAGAAAGAGAAAAACTGCCTTCCCCCTCAAATAATTCATCTTTATGTCATTTGTTTAAGTCATATTTCTGGTACATAGAAAGGGCAGAGGAGTTATTTCTAGTTAGCTTTTATTTTTATGATAGTGAATGGTTTTTTCCAATTTTCATTGACAAGAACAGAACCATCAAATTTTTCATTTGCTAGTTTTAAGTAAAAATATATTTAAATGTTTGCCTTTCCATCTGTCTTTAACTTTTCACTTCCTTAAGTTTACTTTCACTGTAATACATGCTAACACATTGAAATGTCTGAGTCGTAGCTACTAAGCAATTAAAAAGTAAAAAGGATCATTTATTCCTCTAAAACATATACTTACTTATATCTCTCCGTCATAAATCCACTCAACAGGATCATGATAAGTTTAAGCATGCTTTATTTACATATCAAAATGAGATAGTCTGTGTCTTAAGAGTGATTCAGAGTGGAACCTTGTTATGGAGACATTTTATTACAGATGTTTCATTTTCTAACACAACAAATTTAAATCTTATTTATTTTCCTATCTAAAATGGGAGAGTCACTACATTTCAATCACTACATTAATCTGCCAGCTCTAGCTGTAAAATCATAATACAAGACCAATTTGTATTAATTTTGAAAATAAAGTTTCAAAAATGCTATTGAGAATTATGATTTTAATACTCTTAGAAAAAGAGAAAACAGATTTCAAAGGAATATTTTTGTTAATGTTGGAGAAATACTGGGATTCTTTCAGTCCAAAAATGTTCATTCCATTTCATTCCCTTTTGAGGGTATTTTTATGAGGATAGCCACAAAATCAGAATAAAACCCAGCACAGGTTAACTTGATAGCTTTGCCATACATATGTAGAAAGCAGTTTTATTCAATATGAACATGATTTCCAGTCATTCAGATAAAATTTCCTTTATTTACAACAGGAATATTAGGCATTTAATAAGAAGCACTTCTGAGCATCTACTCTTTACACTTTGGTGATGTTATAAAGGAAAGCAGGCAATGTTCCTGATTTAAGGATGTTGCAGTAAGCTTAGGAATATGGACTATGCACACATTAATGACATAAGGGTATATAAAAAGAACATAAATCCGAAAGATCATTAAGACAGTTCAAATATGCAATTGCTAAAAGATACAGAGTTAAAAGAAATCAAAATAGATGGAAGGTTAATAATCAAGAACTGATTCAGAAAAAAGTGAGTCTTGAAAGGGCAAAATACAGATTATTTGTGAGAAAACTAAAGTGTTAGGGGCATTGACAAAAATAGAACAGAATGAGCACACACCATTCCTTTATATAACTGCTTGGTGATGAATTTTCTTGATTAGCCAGAAACAAGGAGACTTGAAACATGGAAAAAAATACATTGAGATTTTCTACAGAACCTTATTTTATCGCAGAGGGAGCAAAGCACAGGAGTCAAGAGCTTGCAATCTGGAATCAGAATCAGACTGCCTGGAACCAAACCTGATTCTGCCACTCACTAGCTGTGTGACGTGAGCAGCTTAACTTGATTTCTTTGTGCCCGCATTTCTTTATTTGTAAAACAAGGATAATAATAGCACCTGCCTATATGCTGTATTGTGCTGTGTCAACCTGTAATTACATTACATCCCTGTATGGTTCTGATCACTCAAGTCAAATGAGAAACTTGCCAGAGATGCAGAGTAGAGGGGAAGCATTGGCACCATGTGAAAGTCATTGTGGTTAGATGTGAGGATGGACAGACACAGAGATATGTGGGTTCCAGCCTGTCCTGGCTTTTCCTCACCCCCTGCCCAGCAATTCTTCCTGACTTGGAATGCTGCTGACCAATGGCAGGCTCAAGTCTGTCAGGAGGTACCTGACTGAAGATGCTACAAAGAGGTCCCACCTTCACACTGACCTCTCCATCGGCTCCCCTTCATGTCACTCAGTTACTACACATACCTGGCTTCTCAGATTGATTGACAGGTGACTTCCCTGATCTTACATTTCTTCTTCTGGAACTTCATGTCTCCAGCTCCTCCCACAATTGTGTAAGACCTAATTCCTATAATAGACCCTTTATGCCATAATGCTTATTGTGACTGATCCCCTGAACAAATGATGACTGAGATTCTTTCCCACAGAGTTTTGTGAGAATTACCTTCAAATTTACCATTTCTAAAATGCTTAGGATAGTGTCTGGCATATAGTCAATACTTACAAAAATGCTTGTTAAATAAAATAATCTCTAATTCATTAAGCATTAAGCAAATGAGGAAGAAATAAAATCCACGAAGAAAAAGGATGACATGCAGCAGTACTCTCTGTGATATATAACATTTTGGATAACTAGGATAGGAATTCTGACACAGGGTGATATGTTGAGTAATAAACCAATGTAATAGTCAAATAAGAATTTCTGACAGAATAATAATAGATATTATCTATTGAGTGCTTTCTATGTGCAGGTACTGTTCTACGTCTTTTATGTAGGTTATTTCATGTAATTTTCACAAACATCCTGTGAGGTAGATATTCTCTCTGCTTTGCAGAGGAGATTCGTGAAGAACATAAAGTATCTCTAAAACGACAATGAGATGTAGCTAGGAAACCATGTATAAAGGAAATAAAGCCCCATGTCTATAGTTACTATAGTTGGGAGGGGGGTCTAACACACTGGGAAACACAGTGTTCTACATTCCTCCTGGTTTCTGGGTTTATAAAGAATGCTACAATTTTTTTTTAAAGATTTTATTTATTTATTTGACAGAGAGAGACTGCCAGCGAGAGACAGAACACAAGCAGGGGGAGTGGGAGAGGAAGAAGCAGGCTCCCAGCAGAGGAGCCTGATGTGGGGCTCGATCCTGAGCTGAAGGCAGACGCTAACGACTGCGCCACCCAGGCGCCCCTGAATGCTACAATTCTTAGTAGGCCTGGAAATCTCACAACATACTAGAGATTCTGAGAGATTCTATTCTGTAGAAAGACCATTGTTGCTCCTGGTTCCTCATGTTTCTTGGGCAAAGAGGCTATACGTGACATGAAAAAGTGCATGTTGACACAGTGGGAAAATTGGGGGTTCTGGTATCTAGACAAATCTGCATGTCATCCCCAACTCTGTGCCCTCACGTGTGGTCTTGAGCAAAGGCCCTCATAAGTCTGATACTAGTTTTCCTCAAAAGCAAAGTGAAAGTAATGACAGCCTCACAGCCTTTTGTAAAGATTTATGACGTAACATGAAAATATTTGGATGGTGTCAAGCATATTATGAGGTACTTTGTAAACAGCTGACTGATATTTTAATTTATTCCCTAAATCTCAAGGTCTGAGAAAAGAAAAATGATTAAAAAGAAAAGAAAAAGGTCTGAATTTGTTCTTGTTAAAAAAAAATACTACCAGCATTTTAGGATTCCCATACATAAGACCTGTTGATTTCCTAAATACTCCTGAAATAAAATAAAGTTCATGTAGAAATGTTGAGTATCTTATAGTTGAAAAGTAATAACATGAAAAACAGGCACTTTACCCACAGGAGATCACAGTAGAGACAACAAGCACTTTCCAGCATGCTGAGAGAAAACCCCCAGCCAGCGTGCCAGGCCATAGCACCAGGAGCATGTTTGACCGTAGACATTTTATCATAATTCAAAATCCTAATAGCCTACATATTAGAGCAAATAATAGAAAATTAAATAATGAAGTTCTTGTTTATATTTCTGTTTCAAAGTTAGCTATATACTTAAAATAAAAAACTGTTCTGACTTCTTTAGTTATAAATAAATGGCTATTAGTTAATAGAAATGTATTTGTGGGGCACCTGGATGGCTCAGTCCATTGAGCAACCGACTCCTGATTTCAGCTCAGGTCGTGATCTCAGGGTCCTGGGCTTGAGCCCCACATCTGGCTCCACGCTCAGCAGCAAGTCTGCTTGAGATTCTCTCTCCCTCTCTCTCTGCCCCTCCCCTCACTCATGCACTCACATTGTCTCTCTCTCTAAAATAAATAAATAAATCTTTAAAAAAAGAAAAGAAAAAAAGCAACATATTTGCAATTTACCTCATAGTTCACATCAGGACAACACTCAATTCTCCAATGGGAACATATAATCGAAACAGGTTTTTCTTACTTAGGATATGGAAAGTTATACTTATTGAAAGAATTATAAAAAGGACCATGATTCATTAATTCTTATTGTTCCTCTCTGCTGTGGATATTAGCTAAAATTTTGGCAATTACCCCCTCATAGCACTCTGTTTCACTACTTAGTGTTTCATGGCTGCACTATATAAAACATCACATATATTTGTAGTCCTAAAAAGAAATGGTATAACTTATTTCATTTTTTAAAAAAGATTTTATTTATTTATTTGACAGAGATAGAGACAGCCAGCGAGAGAGGGAACACAAGCAGGGGGAGTGGGAGAGGAAGAAGCAGGCTCATAGCGGAAGAGCCTGATGTGGCGCTCGATCCCAGAACGCTGGGATCACGCCCTGAGCCGAAGGCAGACGCCTAACCGCTGTGCCAACCAGGCGCCCCAACTTATTTCATTTTTATTCCATTTTTCATTGGATGATTTCTTTACCTTTTTCATTATCACCTGAATCAAATGAAATACTAGGAGAAGAAAAATAGGGTCTCTAATCACAGTCTGACTGTCTTATACTTCAGAAAATCGTCTCTGGGGATAGTGAAGTGCTATTTTAAATAATGTTCATTAACTATTCACATCTACCGTCGTAGCACCCTTTTGTGAATCATGAGTTTAAAAAATGATATACCGGGGGCGCCTGGGTGGCACAGCAGTTAAGCATCTGCCTTCGGCTCAGGGCGTGATCCCGGCATTATGGGATCGAGCCCCACATCGGGCTCCTCTGCTATGAGCCTGCTTCTTCCTCTCCCACTCCCCCTGCTTGTGTTCCCTCTCTCGCTGGCTGTCTCTATCCTGTCGAATAAATAAATATAATCTTAAAAAAAAATGATATACCGAATGAGGTAGACAGCAGCAGATTATGAAGCCCAAGATGAGCTATAACATTCATTTTTATCTCAATTGTTCTGAGCCGGGTAAACAGCTGGGAACTAGAGGAAATAATGATAATGAAATGTGAGGATTATTATTCTTACAGCTATATCACTAAATAGAATAAAAAGTAGAGATAGAGTCTTTTATATTTACCAAATCTTTATTCATCTCAATGCTTCACGAACACAAAGAAGTGTGCTAGGATAATTGTGGAATGACCGTATCGATGTTAGACATGGGGAAACTGAGTCAGGATTATTTAGGAGGATTAATATGTAATTGGAAGTTGCTTTAATTTAAACTTCAAAACATTCTAGTATTTTCAGGTGGCCTTTGGGGCACCAATATCATTATGGCAGGCACAAATAAAGACAATAGGGACAAAGGTAAAAGATTTAGTATTCGAATTTGAATGTAACTATCTAGTAGGGGAAGGATTAAACTGAAACTTTAAAGAAAATGAGACAAAACATTTTGAGATGTACACGTACAAGGAATAATTTTAGAGAACATAAAGAAACAGTGAAACAGTGATGTATCAGCAGGGAAAAGAAGCTATGCTTACTCCTAGATATCTGTATTACAGTTCAATTTAAAAAACCTAATTTAAAAATGGACAGAGGAACTAAATAGGCATTTTTTCAAAGACACCCAAGTGACCAACAGGTAATGAAAAGGCGCTCAGCCTCACTGATCATCAGGGAAATTAGAACCAAAACCACAATGAGATATCATCTCAGACCTATGAGAATGGCGGTTCTCAAGAACACAAGAGACAAGTGCTAGCAAGGATGTGGAGAAAAGGGAAAACTTCTGCAGTGTTGGTATAAATGTAAACTGGTTCAGCCACAATGAAGAGCAGTCCGGAGGTTCCTCAGAAAACTAAAAATAGAACGACCATGCAATCTAGTAATTTCCCTTCTGGGTATATAAAGAAAATGAAAACAGGTTATTGAAGAGACATATGCACTTGCCCATTTGTAACTTACTTCTCTGATAGCAATAAATCTGGTTCTCATTATCTGTAATTTACATATATACATAATACATAGAAAGTAATTTCAGAATCGCTAATAGGTACTCCTATGAAAAACAAATTCGCAGGGCACCTGGGTGGCTCAGTCAGTTAAACATCTGCCTTCGGCTCAGGTCATGATCTCAGGGTCCTGGGATTGAGCCCCATTTTGGGCTCCCTGCTCAGCGGGGAGCCTGCTTCTTCTTCTCCCTCCGTCCCTCCCCCCCTACTCGTGCTCTCACTCTCATTCTTTCTCAAACAAATAAATAAAATCTATGAAAAATTATAAAAACAAATTTTCCAACTGAATATAGAGTTCATGCACAGTTCTTCTTGTTTCTGGCTTTATAGTATCAAATCAAAACAGAGTTTTTAAAAGTTATTTAGGTAAACTACTTTTCTTCTCACTACCTTCAGTAAGGTTAAGTCATACACTTGCAAAAAAAGTAAGATTTATTTCTCAGTCTGCATTCCATCCTGGGATCCCTTGACACCCTGGTTGATCTTTTAAAAAAAATGTATTTGCCTACACTGATGTCCACATTTGTGATACACATTTCTATGGACTTTGATAAATGCATGGAGTCATTTATCCCCCACTCAGGTAGTATGCTGAACAGTTCCATCACCTTAAGAATTTCCTTGTGCACCCATTTTATTCAACCACTGTCCCTTCCCCATAACCCTGGCAACCACTGATCTGTTCTCCATCCCTATACTTTTTCCAGAATGTGAAACAAGTGGAATCATACAGTACATAGCTTCTTCAGTCTGGCTTCCTTCACTTAACAAAACATACGTAAGATTAATCCATGGTGTTTCTAATATCAATAGTTTCCTTCATTTTTATTGCCCAGTAGTGTTCCACTGTGTAGCTATATGACATTGGCTTACCCATGCACCAGTTGAAAGATAAGATTGCTTCCAATTTCTAGTGATTGTGAATGAAACTGTTATAAACATTCTCATACAGGAGTTTGCGTGAACACTGGTTTTAATTTCTCTTGAGTAATTACCTAGGAGTAGGCTTTCTGGATCATATTTCAAGCACATGATTTTAATTTTGTGAGAAATTGTTTTCTCTTACCTTTTCTTCCCCTATTCCAACAGGTATGTAAACAGTAAACATATCCTTTTAAATTGTCTTCTAATTTTAATTCATCTTTCAGAAATAGCAGCATGTCATGATTTGTGGGTGGCTACGTGTCATTTGCTAGAAATATGTTCCTTCCCCACTCAACTCTTAGAATAAAATACTGTGTCTCAAAATGCCCTGTCATTGGTTATTTAACCATCTAATGGATAGTAAATCTTTAGATTAATTATGGTCTGCTTTTTTAGGTAGGGATTCCATTAAAAAAATTTTTTCTACTATTTCCTAACGTGTATGTTCTACTACTTTCTTAAAATGTACTTTTAACTGAAGTAGCTAAAGTTATCTAAAGAATACGCAAGTAATACTTTTTCCTTGGTTAATAATTTACCATGTTTCTGACTGTATACAATATACAGGAATATGAAATCCTAATGATAACAGTATATTATTCATTTATGTCAAACAGTATAATTTGATAGTAAAACATATATAGGAAGATAATTACATAGTTCTATATAATATGTATATAAAATTCACTATAATAGTTACATTTTCAAAGCTCCTATATTTCTAAGCTCTGAGGTATTTTTTATGATCATAATCTAAACTATAGCTATTTTTTATCTTTTTAAATTAAATTTTAAATTTTAATTCCAGTTAGTTAACATACAGTGTTATATTAGTTTCAGGTGTATAATATGTGATTCAACAATTTATACATTACTCAGTGCTCATCATGGTAAGTGTGCTCTTTAATCCCCATCGCCTATTTCACCTATCCCTCCCTCCCAGCTCCCCTCTGGTAACCATCGGTTTATTCTCTATGGTTTCAGAGTCGGCTTCGTAGTTTGTTTCTCTCCCTCTCTTTTATTCTTTTGCTCATTTGTTTTGTTTTTTAAATTCCACATATGAGTGAAATATTATTTGTCTTTCTCTGACTTACTTCTCTTATTTCACTTAGAATTATACTCACTAGCTCTATCCTTGTTGTTGCAAATGTCAAGATTTCATTCTTTTTTATGGCTTAATAATATTTGACTGCATATATATACCACATATATAAAATATAGCTATTTTTAATGCACCCTACATTATATATTTCATTACTCATGAATGCTTTCAAGAAGAGGAAAGTGGAATAAAGAAGTATCCCAAGTTTTATTTTGGTAACATTTAAGTGTTTAGAGATTTTCAAACAATTAGATATCATATGGTTTTTCCTATCTACTGTTTTATAAAGGCTGTTTAAAAATAGATTATATAAATAATATATATATAAATAGATTATATATAAAAATAGATTATAAACAAGTAATTTGCATTTTTATTCATTATGCAAATTAGTAGTTTGAAAGAAAAATTCAAAGCATTACTATGAGTTGATGGCTGGGTTCGAATTCTTAACTGTGTTGTGGGACTCTACAGGCCCAATTACGCTGTAATAAGCTAAGTGATGAGTAACTATCCCAAGTAGCTTATCATGCACAGAGATGGTGTTACCAATTTATCATTAGAAAATTTGTTTTGAATTATTTCTCCAATAGTGAGAATAGATAAGCTAATGTTCCTCCATACTGTTCCTACTATTTTCTCTTTATCCTCCATTTGTGAGATCAGCTTGAATTATAGGTACAGACTGTTGTGATGAAAAGATTTAGGGTAATCAACTCATTATATAAGAGTTCAGAAACAGAAACCATATGGAAGCCTTGATTCAGAAAGGAAAATAATGTCTAAATTAAGTGAAGAAACAGGAAGGGGGAGGAAACAGTAGCAGATCCTCCAGCTCTCCTATGTCGGGAGCAATATGATCCAAAAGGGACCTGAGTAAATTGTTTTAAAGCTGTGGCAGCAAGAATACTGTTTCTGTTTAGATTTAATATTATTTGAATCACAAACCTATTGAGTGATAACCCTATCTTGTTAGGAAATATCAAGGCATATTTATCTTTTCCAAGAAATCATTCCATTTATTCATATCTTCTACAATGCATTTAAATTACTTTAGGGTAATGACTAGGCTATAAGAAGTTTTTTAGTCTCATTCTATAGCTCCCTGGTTAAAGAATATGCAGTGCCCTTTGTTACCATTTTTTTTAAATGATGATAAATCAAGAACACCATCACTGTATTTCATAGGATATCACTGCATATCACGTCATAACATGTTTTATGTATTTTGTACTTCCTACTTTATTTACTCATCAGAGCGAACTCTCAATAGATCCTTAAGCTCTACTCACAGTTCCTCCTATCTCTTCCTCTGTGACCTCACTCATGCTGTAACTCAGCTGGGAAAACACCCTCCTTTGTTCACAAACCCAGGTCAATTTTTACCTTCTTCAACTGCCTACTAGATATCCCACTTAGATGTGTTAAATCACCTCAAATTCAACATTCTCAAAGCTGAACTCCTGAATCCTTTCCACCATCCCTATCTTCTTCCTTTGTCCTCTACTACAATAAATGGAATCATCCTCTAACAAACACATGTGTGAAGCAAGAATTTCCTAAGCAAGAAAACTTTTGAACAATAAGAGAAATCCACTGTCATTCCTTACAGAGGCTAAGCATTCACTGGTTCTTCAAAAGTCCTGAGATCTCTTTTGACAACAGAGTACCCCAAGGGGCTACTGCCATAGATGAATATCGTACACAGGGTAGTGCTCATCGCCCTGTTTCTTTTCAAAGTCCTCCAGCTCTGCTCTTATTTGTCATGCTTGGAGAAAGGACGTCTTTGTTGAGGCTGGGGGTCCCCTGCGGTACAATGTGGCCATCCTTGCCGATGCCTCTCTACCTCCAGAGTAGTGCTAAGGAATAGTGCAAAGTTTGCTATTTCTGGATTATAGATTTGCAGGTAACATTTTCCTTCTTTAACATTTTCTATATTTAAAATTTTTCTCTTTTGTAATGTAGTGCTTTAACATCAAAAAGAAACTAGTGTTTGGAAAAACACAAAGAAAGAAAACAACCAGGGATTTTAAAAAAGTACTGGGTTTTGTGTGTGTGTGTGTGTGTGTGTGTGTGTGTGTGTGTGTGTTTAAAATTCTGAGTTCATAGATCTCAAAAGTATGTACAAATGTAGCTCTACTTCACAGAAAATCAATCTATGCTAAAGAATATTTGTTGTGGTATATGAAAAAAAGGTGACACAGACTTGAAATCTTATTTAAAATAGAGCATACAGTTTTGTTACCTATCACTATTCACTACTCAAAAAATATTTTAAAGAAAGAACACAATGTTCCCTCATGACTCAAGTCAAAGATTGTATGTCTGGGTCATGGACTACAAACAATATTTTCATGAAAATGGCTCATTTATATTAGCATATGCATAATACCATCTGCATAAACTCTTAGCAATGCATGCCACAAATTTCACTTGGAATATTAACCCTGGTAAAATCAGATAGAGAGCAAAATGTTAAATTATTTTTCACCAAATACAATCTCTGCATTTTTAAAAAACCTTGTAATCATGAAAAGTGTCCCAAACATATACAAGAGTAGGGGAATAATGTAATGAACCTACCTAACTGAACAATTATCATCACACATCTTCAATAATTATCAACTCATGGCCAACCTTTGTTTATCTATATCTCCATTCACTTTCTTCAACTCTAATTATTTCTTTGTTTCTTTGTTTAGTAGGTACAACACTGGGTTTAACACAGGGCTTGAACTCATGACCCTGAGATCAAGACCTGAGCTGAGATCAAGAATTGGATGCTTAACTGACTGAGCCTCCCAGGTGCCCAACTCCAATTATTTTTAAGCAAATCCCAGACTTCATAACATTTAAATTTCTACATTGTTTTCAGTGCCAAACCCAACGAGAGATTAATGGTAAACATTAACTTAAATGTTACCTTCAATTTAGTAACACTGATTTTTCCCTTCTTATACAAAATGTAGAGTCATAGGTACAAAGTTGGTAGTCTTCTACAGAAAGTATTTTTGGGGGCCCCAAAAGATCAAATGATCACAAAAGAGATCCTTTAGTCCAACCAACTGCCTGCTAGTGACTCAGACAGAGGCCATTAGATTGAAGTGGCTCTAATACCTTGGTAGTCTCTATCAGTAAATTGAAATCTAAGCCAAAGTGAATGCACTGGAATCCAAAAAAGTAAAGTTTAAGAACAATCGATCATAAACATCTAACTAGGCCTTCCTCAAATAAAGTAACTGCTTAAGGTACAGCCAATTGAATAATTTCTTTGCTTTGTTCTCTATAAAAACATCTGCATCTTCTCGATAAAAACTGTACCCATAGCTCCTGTTGGTACAGTGCTCCTATCCTTCATGTGCCCCATTCCAATCCTGTACACTCAAATACACTTTTGAAAATTTTAGTGTGTCTCAGTTTACTTTTTAGCAATAGGAAACTATGAACCTCAAGGTGTAAGAAAGTAAAATGGTAGACTTTCCTAGATGCTGTGTACCTGAAGTTCGACTTAAAGAGTTTAAAGTCCCATGAATCCTGATGGTAATGGGTGGCATAATAGCATTATTAGGCCAAGAGCAAGGGCTGAGAGTCTCTGAATGACTGACCCATATGTATAAGCATAAGGTGGGGACATTATTGTTCCAGCACTTGCCCAGGGTTAGCCAAGTATTTTATCTACATCTGGGCCCTTGAGTAGTTTTACCTGAGACTGGAGAAATAAGGATTATAATTATTCTCACTCACTCTTAAAGTGAAACTCCTAGCTTTTCCTTCATGAACTCACTGTATTTACCATAACAACTCTTCCCCCCCTTGCAATTTGTTCCTTTTAATTTGTTATGATCTGGAAAGCCACAATCTAAGCTTTCTAATACTAGATCTACAATAAAAGTGATACTTGCCTGAGGGGTTTACCCATGGAAAGCACATGGGCAATAGATATTGCTCGATCTATTTTAGGATAAAAGAAAATTCTAAACTTGATTTCTGGCCCAAAATGTGTTCTAGGATGGCTAAAGTTGCAAAATAAATTATCCTAAGATAAATAAGGTGTTATCATAAATGGACTTAGAGCCCCTAAAGTCACCAGCTTAGTACTGATCTGATGCCTACTACTCAAGTGTTTGATCATAATGAACACTTTCTCAGCAATCTCATTACTTGGAAAACTGAGCGCACTCATATGCCTTGTCTATAGCAGGTGCCTTCCAATAATCTAACTGAAATTAAATTTTAAGAGAGATGCCACCCTAGGCTTAAAATGCTTTTTTGTTGTGGTTGCTCCTAAAATTCTCCATGCAGGAAAAGAAAAAGCTATTTTGAGTTCTACTTGTAACTCCTGGGTTTTTCCATTATCTGCTAAATATTCCAATGCCTTCACAATATCATTTTTAAAAAGATTTATTTAAAAAAAAACAGAAGTAAAATCTAGTTCAATAACCTCAGAGAAACACCCACTAATTTCAAAAGAATGACTTCCTTTCCTAGACGCATGGGAACAGTAGCACAGGGCTCCTCCTAGCAGAGACCGGAAAACATTAATTATGTCTAGATGGAACAAACGAGAGTTGCTATGGAATTTCCAGCAACGTTTGGGTATTCAGTGCTGTTTACTTTAGTTGCAAACTTCCACCAGCAAACAACTGGAAAGAATGGGTGGCCTGTGTACACCTGCATCCCCTGCTTTTTGTCATCTACCTCTTATGTTGCATTTGAAGTTATGCTTCAAGAGTGGCTAATTTCCAAATCCAGTAGTTTATAAGCCCTTATTCTTTTTTTAAAAGATTTTATTTATTTATTTGACAGAGAGCTAGCAAGAGAGAGCATAAGCAGGGGGAGGGGCAGAGGGAGAGGGAAAACCAGGCTCCCCACTAAGCAGGAAGCCCAATGCGGGGCTCAATCCCAGGACCCTGGTGTCATGACCTGAGCCGAAGGCAGATGGTTAACCGACTGAGCCACTCAGGAGCCCCTATATGCCTTTATTCTTATTTATATCTTGCAGCATGGCATTAATGACCATTTTTGTCTTTTTAAAATGCTGTTTTTTTGTTTGTTTTGGTTTTTTTTGTGTTTTGTTTTGTTTTTTTTGTACTCAGCTTCCACAGGAATCTCTAACTTGGACCAGTACCCCTTTTCTAACTCCTAAACTTTCCATTTCTAGCTTTGTATTTCAGGTGTTTATTCCTCATTGCTGGGTTACTGCAACAGCTTCATAATTTTCTCCCTACTATCTCTTCCCCACCTCCAATCACCCAATTTACTAATTTCATAATCATCTTCTTAAAAGAGCCTTTTATTAAAAGATTTTATTTATTTATTTGACAGAGAGACACTGCCAGTGAGAGAGGGAACACAAGCAGGGGGAGTGGGAGAGGAAGAAGCAGGCTCCTAGAGGAGGAGACCAATGTGGGGCTCGATCTCAGGACTCTGGGATCACGCCCTGAGCCAAAGGCAGATGCTTAACGACTGAGCCACCCAGGCGCCCCTTAAAAGACCCTTTTTTAAAAATCTGCTAAAACCCATGAGCCTGTCCATACAGTAGATGAATATCTCCTTAACTACAAGCTCTTCCCTCCAACCTTATCTTCTGTTTCTCTGTCCTTCTCTCTCCTAGGCTACACTTGCAAACTCACTGTCTCAATGTCATCCTGCCAATCTCAGTGACTGTTCACCACCAGGGATGCTCCCTATGTGATCCTGTCCACCCTTCCTTTAAGACCTAGATGTGGGGAGGAGGGAGGGCAGAAGAAGAAATACAAAGGCAAGAGGAGAATGAGACAAATCTCCATTACTTCTTCTCTATAATTGAAGAGTATTAACATAATGAGTAATGTTTTGGGGAGTACTTCTTAATTATTAGATTGATTATTCCTCAAGATAACACCCATTATTTTTTATATGAGACACATGATCTCCCAGAAATGCAGTGCTTTTTCATTGGTAAACTCAGAGAAGAGATCACCACTACTAAAAAACTAGCTTAAGGAAATATATGAAGAATCTCCTGTGTGCCTCATTCTGGTTCTTGATATTAAAAATCAGATAATTTTAAACTTGTAATGGGCTTTCTAGTCCAACTTTCTAATATTGGAGAAATGCATTTCCTCTAGTCTACTTTCCAGTACTGGAGGGATACACCGAGTGTCAGAAGGATCCTTAGACTAATCCCTTTACAGGCTTGAAGTCCTCTGCATTAATTAGGGTTCTTGTTCACAAGGAATGCAATATAGCTGGCTTAAGTACAAAGAATTTTATTACAGGCTAGTAAGTAGCTATAAAAGTTCCCAACCACAACATAAAAATGTTCTAGAGAAAATCTTGCGGCTGCCACCACTCCCTGCTCAGCAGCTATGATGCCAAAGACCAGACTAGCAGCCACAGAACTGAAGGCCTTGGCTGCTGTTCCTACATCTCTTTCCCATACACTCTAAGTCAGACAGCTGAATCTGCTTGGCAGAGCCCAGAGCAGGAGTGGAACTCCAGCTGCAAGGGAGTCTTAAAAGGGTGCTTTTTAAATTTTCAGCCTCTATGTACAGGAAGATACGCTAGAATGGGAGTAGTAGGTATCTACTACTGCAATCTGCAGTATCCAATCTGCAGAATCCGCCCCATGCACTCACCATACAATGAATGAGTTTGTTTCTCTTGTGGATAATAAACTGGATAATGAGGCCATATACAGACTCAATTATAACCGCAGGCCCTGCACGGAGACCACTAAGGTCCAAATCACATCTCAGGCACTGCTTGCGTGATCTTGGGCAGGTGTGTACTACTTCTATGTATTAAGTTAATTCTTAACTTCCCCGCTTAATGTGAAGATTAAGCACCTTAAAATGTAACGTGCTAGGAACACTGCCTACTACAGAAAGTGCTCAATAAATGTTAGCCTCATTTCTAGGAAATTATGGCTTTTTAAAACTATGTAAGCTGCACTAAGATCTATGTGCTTCTTTATCAGAGGACAGGGTATATGGATTGAAATAAATGGAACACATGATATTTGCAAAGTACCAATGAGAATTCTCTCCCTAGACTTTTTGCCAGCTTGTTTTTGTAATGCTGCTATGAAAGAATGGAAGAAAATCTGTCATCAACCTGTCTCAGATTAGGTAATTGCCACAGCCTATGACTTCTGTCCCTGGGAAGGTAACCAAAGCTTTCAGATACATTTCTTCTTTGAAAGGACTGCACACTCCTGCCTCAGGGCTGTGCAACTGTGTTCAGACTCTGAGTCCGAACAAAACCTTATATCTACCCCTGAAAAAAAAATACAGAATCTACACTGGAACAAGTATGGGTAATAACAAAATGCTATTTAATATTGTTTTGAGTCAAGAATTTAAGGACAGTAAAACAACAATAACCACCACAAAAGCTTCGGACAACTCTTGGTGTCTAGACAACTGGAAATTTCCATCTCTGTACTAAAAGAAATGCAATTAGGATGAGACCAAAGAAAAGAGCCTCCCCCATTTTGGGCAAATACCTAAAACAGCTCCTCTTGCCATTTCTTGAGCATCTCTGCTTATTAGAAAATTTTTTCACATAAGGTTTGGGAATCTGTCTGCCAAATTTAACCGACTGGCGAGTTCTGCAAACTGGTACTCTATGAAATCATTCCGTCTCCTCACACCAGTCCTGGAATAGTACTGTCAAGGACCAGCAGCTGTTAATATAGGATGCCTTATGGCACTGCCAGTAAGGACATGGGCTTATTCTCCCTCTTCCTGTGTGATCTCAGGGAGGCGAATTAACCTTTCTGTCTCCATTTAATTATCTGTGAAATGGTGGCAATAAGTATGAGTGCTTCACTAGATTGTGGAAACATTAAATGAGATAATTTAATATTAGTTATCATTAATGATATCATCATCATCACCAACATCATAGATTCTGAATTGGTCTTAGAATTAAGTAACACTTTTTAATTAAAACATCTTTATGAGATGCAATTCTGTTTTTATCTACCTTTAATAGATAGGCTTCATTTTGCCAATCTCTTCCATAATGTGGTAGTAAGTGTGCACCATCCTTTGCATGTGATTTAAATATCAGAGCAGACAGATGAAGCCTTCTTCCTTGCCCATCTGTCCTTGCTCCATACTTCTATTAATGCCACCTATTACAATAGGTATGGGAGCTCATCACACTTCTGGTTTATATTACTTTATGGACTCATAAAATCCCTTGGTCTTTTCCTGAGGAGTTGCTATTATTCCAAACATCTCTCATTCTATAGTTTTATTGGTGATTTTTAATTTTATCCTAAGTGCTACACGATAAAAGAATTCTGCTTAGAGATGGCTTTGACTTGGCTTGTGTGATTTATAGATTCAGACCCTTTAGGTAAATAGGATAAACCAAATAAAGATGATTCCCATGGTATTGAAAACCAATGATCTATCTTTCTCCTCCACCAGACTATTAGCTATATGAAGCCCTAGTATGAGTCCTGACCATCTATTTATGTTTCGGCCAAACGTGTGCACTCAATACATGCTGAACTGCTAACCTCTATGCTGTAAAGTAATGGTTTGTTTCCTTTGTTTTCATCAACCATGTGCAAGACAACCCGACAGATTTGTGAACATTGCATCAATTCCTTCATAATGCGTATTTCAAATGATGCAATGACAAGGCACACATCTGGCTTACAACCAATGTTTCATTTTAATGCAATCTTATAGCTGCCTGGAGGATGTAACACACGTCACTGATAACACATTTCCAAACTAATTCAGCATGGCTTATCGCAGGTAGTGAAAATATATTTAGATGTACAGAAACTAATGATATTAACTACGTAAAATGCATGGAAGTTTTACATAGAGAAATTTTAAAAAACCTTTCATGCTATAGCCTAATTAAAATACTGATCAACAGTATTCTTGCCTCATTAGACAAGCAACTCAAGGAATGACAGCTGCTTTTATGATCATTTATTACTAACAATGGCAAAACATGATTTCCATTAAAATAGACACCTTGAAATGAAGTGAGCTTGCTCTCCAGATAGATGCTTATCAATCTTTCCTTCCCCATATTCTTCAAGTCTCCCTCCTCTCCACCTTTGGAGGCAACCGGGGGGGGGGGTAGTGAAAGGAGCATTAAAGGTGTTCCTTCCAGGGAAGCACAGTATCTTCCTCCCCAGAGTTGCCCTAGACACACAAAAACAGTAGCTAAGAACAAAGCATTTGGATATTACCCGTCAGAGGCTCAGACTATTTTCTTCACCTACGTGGGTAAATTATTTAACCTGAATTAGTTTTAGTTTCCTCATGTATAAATTGGTGATTACCCAATGTCCAGGACAGGTGTAAAAATTTATTGGGCTTATATTACAGAGCACCTAGCACAGTACTTAGTATGGAAAGCACTCCTACAGTCCCCAACCCCCACCCTCCCAACCAAAACACAAAAACAAAAACAAAAAACCACTGTGGTTCACAGACCTGGACAGAAGAATTTGGAGAAGAGGAGAAAATACCAAATTCTTGGGTCCCTCTGACAGGGCTGGGCTGTGGGTCAAGAATGCAGTATTCATAATCACAGTTTATGTGGAGAAGGAGGCCAAGGTCCTAGCAAGTGTGCAAATGCTGTTGGGGAGGCCTGAGCCTGGGCCAGCCTGGCAAGCAGGTCTGGATCAACATGACGTGAAAAAAATTCAAGGACAGGATGGCAACATTATCAGGATTTCTATTTGAAGGATGTACAATCAATTGAAAAAATCAGCAATGAGAAAATATGCAGTGTATTATACCTTTAAATCAGAATGCTATGTATGTATGTATGTACATACGTATGTATGTATGTATGTATGTATCTATCTATCTATCTATCTATCTATCTATTTATCTATCTATTAAACTTGGGGAGGTGGATTGGTAAACAAAGAGAGAAAAGGCAACTCCAAACTTATATAAAGGCTCACAAACTAACAAAGCTGGAAGGGACTTTCAATTTCCTTTCAATGGAATGGTTTAACTTTACCATGAAGAAACAAAGTGTCCAGAGAAAATGTGAGCTGAACAAGAACACAGGTGATCCCTGCAGAGCTGGGACGTAAAGCTGGGTCTCCTGATTTTGAGTGAATTAAGAGTCTGATTTCTGGGGTACCCAGGTGGCTCAGCAGTTAAGCGACTGCCTTTGGTTAGGTAATGATCCCAGCGTCCCTGGATCGAGCCCCAGGTCAGGCTCCCTGCTCAGTGGGGAGTCTGCTTCTCCCTCTGCCCCTTGCTCTGCTTGTGTGCTCTCTCTCTCTCTCTCCCACCCTCCCTCAAATAAATAAATAAAATCTTTTTTAAAAAGTCTCATTTCCATACATTTGTTCTCCGGATATTGATATCACATTGACAAGAAAGCTTCACATAGAAACCATGAAAACAAAGAGAAAATCATTCGAGGGAAGTTCATAATTTAGAAAGAAATGTTTATATTACTGTTTATTAATTTTGCCACAGCTAAGAGATTAAAATTAGTGATCATTTCACACATCTATATGCCACCTGGAGTTGTGGCATGACTAGAGGTATATTTAGTCTATGGAACTACTGGATTGTAAGGAACAGGTGAATTTTTTAACTAAAAGCTTGCCTTAAACAGAATGTCACTATAAAAAAATTCAATAATACAGGATATTCTATAATAAGGAACATTTCTTTCTGAACAAATCAACCCCAATGATTCGATGGAAACTTCAGTTGAATATAAGAGAATGTGATGAGAAAGAGAAGTCTCATTCAGATCAACAGTAAATGATGTGAACAGTAAAGATACATTCTATTTGGGACCCACATCTAAGAATGGTCGCTTCAAGAGGTGGCCTGACAGCCCTTATGGAGCTGTTCTTCTGTTTTCTATTCTGCCCCGCCCTACCTCATTAATATTTTGCCTTCACCCTACTCTATGTGCCATCGATTGTTTCCTCTCCACATACTTCCTTTTCCATTGCCTCCAACATAACTAAATCTTTCCAATCTACAGACTTTCTTCTGCCTTGATCCCGAGTCCACCTCATGACGATCCTCCTGTTTCCTATTCATCACCTTCTAATTTAACAAGGTGAATCTATACTGTCTCCTTTTCCACCCCTCTCCCTCACACATAAACTGAGTGCACTATGGTTCTTGCCCTATTATTCCAGAGAAACTATTCTGTGTCAACAATAACCAAACTCCTAACTTCCATACTTAATGGTTTATGTTTTCTTTTAATTCTGTTGGAACTCTTCATTATTTAATTATCCACTCCTTATGGAAACTCTCTTTCCTTTAAAATTATGCATTGGTTTTCTCCCAAACAAATCTGAAGCAAAAATCCCTCAACTGAATATCTTGCATTAATAACAGATAAATTTGATGTTGAATTATCATAGCAGTGACCACTGCTATTTTGTGTTTCACTGCAAAAAAAATTCATTTTTAACCTCTCATTAATCTTTTTCTTTATATACATAAATCATGTCTAGTCTTTCAAGCTTTTATCAAAAAAGAAACTACCATGAAATCATATATCTGATAAGGACCTTCATCTAGGATATATATTTAAAAAAATTTTATGATTTAATAATGAAAAGTCAAATAACCCAATGAAAATATGGGCAAAGGATCTTGATAGCATTTCTCCAAAGACATAGCCAATAAGCATATAAAAATACTTAATATCAACTTCATTAATCATTAGGGAAGTACAATTCAAAACCACAGAGATACTGCTCATACCTACTAAAGATGGCTATATAAAAAAGGCACATAATAACAAATGTGGACAAGAATATGGAGAATTTGGAGCACTCATACCCTGCTGGTGGGAATGCAAAATGATGTACAGCCACTTTGAAAAACAGTCTGTCAGTTCCTCAAGAAATTAAATACAGAGTTACCAATATGACCCAGCAATTCCAGTCCTAATTCCATACCATGGCAAATGAATGTCCATACAAAAACTGGTACACATGTGATCATAGCAGCATTATTTACATTAGCCAAAATGTGGAAATAACCCAAGTGTCCATCAACTGATGAATGGATAAATAATGTATATCTATTTATATAAAAATATAGTCTATATTCAAATATAGTATATCTATTTGATAGAATATTATTTGGAATTATTTGGAATAATGAAAAGATATGGAGTACTGATGCCTCCTACAACATGGATGAACCTTAAAAGCTTATGTGAAGTGAAAGAAGCCAGTTATAAAAGATCATATATTATATGATGCCATTTATATGAAATGTCTAGAACAAGCAAATTCATAAAGAGAGGAAGTAGATTAGTGGTTGCAGGTGGCTAATGAGGACTTAGGAAAGGGAGGGAATGGGGAATGACTGTCAGTGGGAATGGGGTTTCTTTTGGGGGTGATGAAAATATTCTAGCGGTGATAGTTGTACAACTCTGAATATACTGTTACTTAACTGCATATTTTAAATGAGTGTATTACATGATACATGAATTCTATTTCAAAGCAGTATATAGTATATATATTTTTAAATGCCATGAAAACCAGAATGGACAGGAATGGCCTCCCTGAGCACATATTCCTCTTCATTTTAAACATTAAGGAATAAGAATTATTGTTTTTAATTTGTATACCAAAAAATTGGTACAAAGCTTACATCAGTTATATGCCACCGCTAACAGAAAAAAACATGATCTTATATGCTGACAATATTCTCCTTCTGTCAAAAAGCAAATTTAAAAAAAAAACAGCTGAAACTGTTAGTTAAATATTATCAGAAAGATCTTCTGCATATCAATTATACCCAAAGTAAATTTTTTTTTTTGGTAATCACACTATAAATCTAGACTCCAAGAAGACAATTTTATACCATCTGTTCTCCTTGAGCTTGCATCAGAATCACCTGGAGGGCTTGATAAAATGCAGATTGCTGGATCCCAACCCCGGAATTTCGGATTCAGTAGGATTAGGGAGGAGCCTCTAACACATTCCCAGCTGATGCTGATTCTGCCAACCCAGGGACCACACTTTAAGAACCACTCAATATTCTATACTAATCTATTTAGTTTACTTGTGGTTTTATTTATGATTAATTTCTCCTGATCAGCTCAAAGAGAGTTACACTCAAAAATCAAAGCTGTGCTATGAGCCATATGGTAGATTAGAACTGCCATAGTAGAAAACTGCTTGATTGACAGAAAGCTATTGCACAAGATGGCAGTGTACCAAATGGGCCAACTCTTGACTTTGAAATATGGAGAGACCTAGGCAGGGTTAGCAGATACAGAAATGGAAAGTCACAAAGAAAGGCAACAGTAAATCAGACTAATGCCAAAGAATAGGAAAAGAGATCAATTAATTTTGCTCCTGGAGTCAATGAGATGACAGTCAGTAGGGCATCACTGCATTCCAACCAGCCTTCAGTTCCTGAACCACATTCTCAGTTCTATGTGACCTAATGGTACAGCTGTCCCGTGTTCCCCAGACACTTTCTTATGTTGTTGTTTCTGCAGTACATAAAGTTTGCTTGTGTGACTGAGATGCGTGTCCTCATTATTCTGGAGTTATTCCTACACTCACCTGGCCCTACTTAAGATAGACTTGATTGGGCAGCTTTTCTTGAAAGTCCAGTGAACAAATTTCCAAAAAGATCTTAAAAAGACAGGGTTGATGGGCTGGTTGTAACAAGATGATGCTTGATATAGATATGTGCTCATTATGGAATTCGGGCTCACATTTGATAACCACATGATAAAACTGACAAAAAACAAAACAAAACAAAACAAAAATGAGTTTGTCCTGCACTTATAGGAATATACAGCCAGAAAAAGAAGGTAACGATCCCATGCTGTACGAGGCCATACCAAATCTGATTTTTGTGTTATTACCATATTTTCAATAGAATCAAAGACAAACTAAGACATGTCCATAGTAGAGTAGAAGGGTCTGGATATCTTGTAACTGGGGGTTAAAGGAATCAAGGTTTAATTTGAGAAACTTTAAAGAAAGGGAGATGAGGGGAAGAAGAGACAACTTTTGTTTAATAATTTTAGTGCTACTACAAATAACACCAACTACAAGAAAGAAAAAAAGAGTCCATAGTCTAAATTTGGGAGACCCAGATTATTGTATCTTCCTCTTAAACATGTCCCGTATAGATTAGAATACAGAACACTGCCTGACATGTAGTAGATGCTCAGTAAATATTTATTGAATGACTCAGCCCAATAAAGAATTTGTGAAGTTCTGAAATTAAGTAATCTACTGTTTGAACTACTGCTTCCCCAAATAATTTGACTGTGGTTCCCCCCACCTTTCCTCATGATACCTGTTAATATATACCATGAAATCAGTGGTCTTCAGAAGACATTAGGGAAAATGCTATATTAGAAATAGCACATATGGATTTTGGTAAAATAAAAAAAAAAAAGGTAGTAAATAAAGTAGTAGCCTTAGATCCAAAGTAAAGGAAAATTTATAACAGAGAAACCCAAGATCATAATGGAGGCTAAGAACTCATAGGAAGGGTTTTCAGGAAAGGCTCGGTTGCCACTTGTTGGGGTTTCTGTTGATGGAATTCATGGCTTGGTTAATTGGTCAAACTAGGTAAGTAGTTCCCAGACTCTTAATTTTATAGAACCATAAATCTGAAAATTAAAATTGGAGACTTTAAAAAAATTGAAGACTTTTGAGCTAAACACTTCTGCTTTTATTAATCAGGGATAATAAGTATCATTTATTATCACCTTCATCTCATGAAAGAAAGACTATTCTAATACCAAGTAATCATACAGTTCATCATTTCAGACTAAAGAAAGAAATTTAGCAAAATCAGACCAATATTATCTTTCTCTCTCTTTTTTTCTTTTATTTTGTAACAGGATGCTTTGCCACTGACTGGCCCTTGTCCATGAAGCCCAACTGTGTAACCAATGCCCTGTGTGACCTCACAGCTTCCTTCTAGACAATATTCTATGATTTTAGGCACATATCCTGTCAATGACAGCCAATAATTGATGATGATGAGAAAAGGCTAAGAGAAAGTTACAATGGGCAGATTTCAGAACATCGAACTGAGGAAATTTCTCCAAAGTGTAAAAAATCAATAGGACAGAAGAGGAACAGGGCTGTTTTATTTTCTTAAATACCAGGAAAGTTCTCAACTTAGCTCAAATGAGCCATAGCTCTAATTCAGAGCTGAAAATATATCCACAAAACTCAAGTGTTCAGTGACAAATGTCTGCATACTTTAGACACAGAATAACCTAATGACAGTTGAATCACTTCATCTCTTGTTTCCATGTAGGATTCTTCTTTTTTAAACCAAAATCTTCCCACCTATATTATAAATATATTCCCTATTACAATGCTTGGCTGGGGAGTCAGACGGAGTGCTCTGGTGAATGTTCAGCCATTCATGAGTGCAAAGCACCCCTTGAGTATCAGGTGCCAACAATGTGTAGGATGACCTCATCCCTGTCCCAGTAGGTGGCCATCCAGGCACGTTCTTTTTTTTTTTTTTTTTTTAAAGATTTTATTTATTTATTTGACAGAGAGAGAGAGCGCGCGCACAAGTAGGGGGAGGAGCAGACAGAGGGAGAAGCAGCCTCCCTGCCGAGCAGGTAGCCCTATGCGGGATCATGACCTGAGCCGAAGGCAGACGCTTAACTGACTGAGCCACCCAGGCGTCCCCAGGCACATTTTAACTGGAAAGCTGAAGTTTCACATATCCCATCACACATCTTCTGGTAACGGCTATAACTCAATGCTTACCTTAAAGTGATCATATTTACAACTTGCCAAATATAATAGGCACTTTATATGTCTGTTTTATTCTCCAAATGCCAAATTTGGAAAAAATATGGAGGGATATCAAGCAAATTCTCACTTCAAGAAAATTACTTTTTCTTATTCAGTTTGTAAGAACCTAAAAGTAATAAACATAATGAATGCTCTCACCAGGCACACAAATTTATAGATGTCTTTTAAAACTTTTCATATCATCATTGTTTAAATATCTAGCTAGTTTTCCATAAAAAACTAAAAAGATAAAAAGAGGCAAACCTAAGAGACTCTTAATTCTAGAGAAGAACCTGAGGGTTGCTGGAGGGGCGGTGGGTGGAGGATGGGGCAAAAGGGCGATGGGTATTATGAAGGGCACTTGTTGTAATGAGCACTGGGTGTTATATGTAAGTGATAAATCACTAAACTCTATACCTGAAACTAATATTACACTGTATGTTAACTAACTGGAATTTAAATAAGAACTTGAAAAAGGAAAAAAAAACACTAAAAGAATATTATGGATTGAAGGGGATCATCAAAATTTCAGTGAGCCTGATTCTATGCAAATTTTGTATCTGAATGCAATTTCATATTATAAAAACCTCAGGAAAAATGTCTAAATGAAAATGCACCCAAGGATGCCACTTAGTTTGAATTTCAACTTTTTCTGTCATATTCATGAAAGCACTTTGTATCAGTAATCTAAAACCGAAGAGTAGTTAACTTCATCTAATTTTTTTGTCAAATGTTGGAGTAAAACCAATTTTCGATTGCAGCAGGAGTTTACGAAGCTAGTATGCATAAAGCTGAAAAACCATCTGGAACAGTATTAGCCCTCCTACATGAAATTTATCAGTCAGAAAAGATGGTAAATGTCTCAGAACTTCAGCCTTCTACCACAGGCTCCCAGCGGCAGCAGGGAGCCCTGCTGCACTGGCTCTTGCAAGGGAGGGTATTCTGTCTCCGCTGCTGTTGCTGGGCTGCTCTGAATACTAACTTAGCACTGATGTTGTAAATTCAAGCACCATTTTATCTAAGCAGACCAAGATGAAAGGAAAATTTTCACTTGAGCTCAACTTGGTATCTATAATTAATAGTTTCATCTCACCAAATATCATTGATGTGACCTCTGCAAATGTGAATGTGAGAGCACTTGACTTTCCAAATTTTGGGGAATCAAAACACATTCAAAGGCTCAAGGCTACTTATTATGAAATATAAATAGTCTTATTACTTGGGAGGAGACTTAACAAACAGCATTGAGCAATGAACTGATTTTGCCCATAATAAAAAATGAGTTTGCTGAATCACCAGTAGGAAAACTGTAACGCTATCTGATAAAGAAAAGGTAATTATTAAAAAGAGAAGGAAATGCACAAATGTTAAACATGACTAAAAATAAATAGCAGAACAGAAGTCATTATAACCCTATAGAGGGACTTCCTGGACCCCACGTGGTAATGATGCCTCCAGGAAGGACGGATTACCCACGCCTCCTCACATAGGCAGCGCCTTGCTCAGGTCTAGTAAAAGAACAATCATTATATGCTTGTGAGACCATTTTATCACATTGTAGGTAATAAAGTCATTTGCAAGCTTTCTCAATCACTGAATCTACAACCCCATAGTGCCAAATAAAAGTGGCAGATATCCATGGATGATTTCTTCTCTGATCTGGATCATGTACCATTGACAATTAATATCTTGGATTGGAGCCGGTTTGAAAAAATTCCCAGTCCACCAGAAGTTCCAGACTTTTTGATTTTATAGTCCAACTAACACACACACACACACACACACACACACACACACATACACACAAGATGGGAGATGAGTGGGATCAATGTTGCATTTCCAAATTTATTTTGTCAAGTAAAGACATAAAGAGAAATAACCTAACTTCTATCTATAATCAGTGCCATAAAAGAAACCATATTTTATCAAGAAAAGTGGAGAAAGGTAATAGTCTTGGACTAAAGGTGAATTTCTTTTCTAAGGAAGGACACATGGTAATGTTATGGCAGTATTCTCTCTAGAACACATGTTAGCACTTGGACAGATGTTCTATGACATCTGGTTCCTCACTAAAACCACACATACATTAAACAACCAGTATAAAGGAGATACTTCATTGCTTAATGTACTTTTATGCTTACATATTGCAATTAGATTTAAAGTTTATGATGGTGAGAGATTAAAAAATAAATGTGAACTATAAGTTGGATAATGGATAATATATTCTCAATTTCCACAATTTACGAAAACATTCATTGATCTCCAAAACTCCTTAACAGAATATAGAATATTTCTATTGATGAAATATTTTTTATATAATGTCCCTAATTATTCAGATGTATCAGATTTGTTGAATCTTTTAAAATGGATGATAATGAGACAGGCTATATTCATAAAAAAGGTTTTTCATTTACTTTTTTCTTTCATTATTACACTGTATTACATTACATTCTTTCTTATTAATCATCTGCTGAGTGTTTATATTAAGAATACAGTATGAATTGCTTTCATAAAATTTGAAAATCACAGAGAGGTCCTCTTGAAATAGAAATAAGATCAAGACTCTGCTCTCAAAACTCAATTCTTCCCAATACTGAATTTCATTGAACTTGCATTTTAGACGAATTTTCTCCTGTAATCCGGTCAGTGAAGACAAAGTTTCCTATCACATTTAGCATGTAACCCAGTCTTTCTCATGATCTACATGTCCCCCTGCTACTTCTACAAGATCAGTTCCTGGGACTCTCCCTTCTACTGGCTGTCTCTACCAAACCAGCTTCGTTGATGTTTCCTCAAACACAACAGGTACGTCTCAGTCTCAGAGCCTTTGTCTCTCCTGAAATGGTTTTCTGCTAAGACATATTGCCTATTCCCTCTCTGCTTAAATGTCACCTTGCTCAAGAGGCTTTCTTTGGCCAATTCCCCACTCCCCACCATCACTCTATCTTTTTATTCTGCTGGGTTATTCTTCAAAATATTTATCACTATCTGATATTACAAAACATATTTGTTTATCTGTTTATATCTGTCCTCAGCACTAGAATGTAAGCTTAAATGAAAGCAGGGACTTCTGTTTCATTCATCATTCTATCCTATCCACAGCATTGAAAACTACACATTGCCGGCACTGGAAAGTGTTTGTTGAATGAAGATATGAATGAATATAAATGTAAGAAAATATTTTCTAATTTACCTAAAAATAATGTACTGCTAGTCTAGATAAAACTAACCTATACTTATCCATCTCTCTAACTGCACAGGAATTACTTTTAAAGTCCTATAAAACTTATAACAACAAACCTATTCTTTAAAAAAGAACATAAAACCAAGTATAAATGAATACATCTAACCCTCTTAATGACCATCCAATTGAGCTGAAAAGTGTTTTCTTTTCCTCAATTACACTGCAATAGTTTTAAAACCAAGGTATAAACTCTCTTCACAATCTTAAAAACAAATAAAAAATAAAATCCAATATGTAAACAAACAAAAAAAGATAATGGGGATATATATACCAGGATGAAGTGATCACTGAAAATTTTATGCACCAACAGCAAATGATGTTTAAGATTACAAAATTTAATTTTGCTCATGCTGAAAATAACATACCTTAGTCTACATAACTTTTAATAATTAAAATTATCACATAGACCATTCACTGGCCTTTATATTAATTATTCAAGCCCAAAAAGGGCTAGTATTTAGTAACTCTAGCCTTTAAGGTTTGCAACGGACTGCCCAGTTTCATGTTAAATCTTCTACAGTCTAAGGAAATATTGCTGTAATTATTCATTGCAGTTCTTCCACAGGAAAGAAAATTATGATTCCCCTGAGAATGATGAAAAGACGTATTTCAAAGCATGTTTATAAACCTGGATGACATTCAAAAGGAAGATGATGTGACCCATTATCAATCCGTAAAGAGCACCTGACTTTAGTGTGTATACATTTTTCCAATACTGACTGCATTGATGATAATCAATCACCTGTTCCTAATGACTTGTGACCAACAACAAGTTTGGGAAGGAGGGCTGGTCGAAGTTACAGGTGTAGGCTTTGGCCACGGAAGACAGTAGAACTAATTGGTCTCTGTGAGAATTGAAACTGCAAACCCAAATTCATTAACTCCACAAGAAAACAAACTCCTCTAAGCTGACCAAAATTTACCAGTTTTGTTCAAAATGTGGTTCATGTCTAGTTGGCACTAATGTTTAAGAACAAAAATAGAATATTGTGTTTTACTAGTTATTTGATTATTCAAGGGGAAAGAATTGAGGTTGATAAATGGAGAAAAATATCCAGGAGGTTTCTTATAAATGTTTAATTTTTAAAAAGCTATTTCTAAAGCCACATAGCTCAAAGCCAAACATGATCAGGGATACTAAAACTATAATGTGTTTACTTAAGGTGTCAAGCCCAAATCAAAATAGGATCAATTGTGTTAATAATGAAGGGATTTCTATTTGAAAAGGCATATTATGACTAGAAAGACATACTGAGGGGCACCTGGGTGGCACAGCGGTTAAAGCGTCTGCCTTTGGCTCAGGGCGTGATCCCGGCGTTCTGGGGTCGAGCCCCACATCAGGCTCCTCCGCTATGAGCCTGCTTCTTCCTCTCCCACTCCCCCTGCTTGTGTTCCCTCTCTCGCTGGCTGTCTATCTCTGTCAAATAAATAAATAAAATCTTTAAAAAAAAAAAAAAGAAAGACATACTGAAAATTTTCAGAATTTGGTAAACAGACTTTCATCCAAATCACCACACTTAAAGTGCTATGTGATTTTGGAGACATATTTCTATTCCTCTTGAGCTTTCATTTTGGCTATTTTATTCTCTCTTCTCTTTCTTTCCTAGGACATCTGCTCTTTATTCTCTCTTAAACTCAACTTACTGTTCTGTATTCTGTATCTACTCCTTTACAAGCTGAACATCCCCATTCACATGAAGGCTTTAAAATTTTAGGCTCTCAAACCCACTATCTCTTCCCAGCACTTTAATATAATAGTCATTCATTCAACATGTGCTTAGTATCCTGGGAAATACAGTATTTCACCATCTAAGCTTTTCCTAACTCAGGAAGCCTCATCTTTTTTTCAATTAGAAATATTAGCTTTATATTTATGTCTAACCTTCTGTCTTTCTCTCTTTCTCCCAATAATAGACTGTTGACAATTCTGACTTTTACCCTTTACTATACAACTCAGGGTAAAAAATTTCTCTTTGCAATCTCTCTACTTATCCACATTTCTCCCCACTGTGAGCTCTGAGCCCTTCAAAAAGAGATAATTCAAGTCTCTACTTCCTCTGCCACTGCAAATATTGCCCCTGAGAGCCTGCTATTTAACAGTGTAAATAGGAAAAGTAGTTTGCAGAATAGTGGTTAAAGCAACCTTTGAGAAAAGATTCTGACTTTTCCCCTGTCTTTAGTATAAATAGACTTCTTCGAGCGTCTCTCCAGAATCTTTTTTTTCCCCTCCTAAATACTGGTGACAAAGAATGATATAGAGGGTTCACTTTTTCTTTTACTCATTAAAGAACTTAAATAAAAACATTATAATGTGAATAATCTGACAAAGAAAAGTATCTACACTTCTAATTTTGCATCTTTCTCATTTCTAGAATTCTAACACACTGTTTGGTTAAAGAAGAGAAATCAAATTAGTTTTCACCCCCTATGAGAGAGCATTACTGAACTTACCAGCATTCATAATAATATTTTATACCATAAGCATATGCTATAAAGACCATTTGCCACTTCTAAATTTAGTCAATACATCAATAACTAACACAATTCAGACATTACTGTATTTCCAATCTATGGGCATCCATGATGGAATGGTTTGCTGACTTTTAATAAGATTCTATTAATCAGCTGTAAGTCAACATTTCCTTGACAATTAGCACATCTTCAGTATTTATAAGGTACTAAATCTGGTAAAATAGTGTATAAGATAGGTCCTTTCTAAAGTAAAAAAGGAGATGAGTTGACAAGACACTTTCTCAGAAACATATTTTCTCCCTAGCCTTGATGTCTGCAATCCAGAGAGCTACCACATAGGGCCTCACCAGGTGCTCTGAATGACACAGGACCTTGTGACCCAGCAGTATTTAAAAATTTTCCTCACAACAGAAGTACTTACAATAGTGAAAGGTGAAGATCAGAAAAGGTCCAATCTAAATGAGTGAAATCAATAACGCTACTACGACACAATGGGACCCAGCCTTTACACACGATGATGTTGCTCTATCTCCATCAGAGATGATATGGAAATTACACGGTGAAAACAGAAGATGGCAAAATATCATGCATGGTTTGAGTTCAGTGAGGATAAGTAGAAAAGAATATATCTCAGCATTTATAACTGTGGCTTTCTACGTATGGTAGGATTTTGGTTATTTTTTATTGCAGCTTTATATTTTTCTATAGTGTTTGACGCTTCATAATTAGCATACTCCTTTATTTTTAGAAGTAAACGCAAGAGACATATTTGCACTCCTGAAAAATAAGCCATTTCTTCCCTTGCAGGAGAAACAAATATCCATTTTGTTTGCCCAAACACCCTGGGCATACCTTTTACTTATTTTTATTTATTTCTTTTAAGGGTTTATTTATTTATTTTAGAGAGAGAGGGAGAGCATGGGGAGAGGGGCAGAGGGAAAGAGAGACT